>NC_051234.1:14112129-14219629 GCF_015220715.1 Pygocentrus nattereri | reverse complement strand
AGAGTGGAATCGATCCCCCAGCAGGACTCCCCTCACTCCCTCTTACCTTCCCCAGGCTCCGTGTCCCCTCCTCCACGTTAGCTGCCGCTACACTAACGTTTGCCTCGATGCTGTCAATCTTCTCCTGCTGAGCCTAAGACAAGAGAAGAGAAAGTTATGGACTTTGGCTACACACAGGCATGTAACACGTCACCCACAGGCACATACTTACAGGATAAGAGAGAGGATTTGCAGTTAGTGCCACCACTCACAAAAGCTATAAATATATTTTTATATAAATGATTGTTAAAAAATTTTAAGAGGCATGTGGTGTTCAAAAGGCCATGGAGGGGGTAAAGTAGCTACTTACTAATATGGACTTCCTATTAAAAACTGCCTTTTGATCTGGGCCTAGAAACAGCTGAGAAACAACATACGCATGCTGACTGGGCAAACCCACATCTTCACCAAAATTCTTTAACAACACGTGAATTCAATAGTTTTATCATCAACTGAATTACCTTAAAACTACAGAGAATTCCACATCATTCAGCATCAATCGGCCAAAAAGCAGGCTTGTTCAAAAATTCATTCTGCTGACTGGCTAAATTACATTTTGTTGGGATGTTATTAACACCAATGCTTCTTGACTAGTCTGTATTCTGTTGCACTCAGTAAATATACCCACATCCAGCACCTCACAATTATTTCTGCTTTAAGCCACACCCACTTCCAGTTAGTATGTTAAAAGAAGGTATCAAAAAAAAATTATGTTTGTGTATCAGTAGTGGTATCGATATTGAAAGAAAAAAAAAACAATGATAATCAAAATAATATCTAAAGAATAAGTTGGTTAAGTTCATTCAAAGTTTGATGTGAAATGGTGCTCTGTGAATAAACTTATTGATTTATTTCAGTGGTGGTCACAATGTCAAAAACACAAATACATCCACTTTATTTATTATCCAAAATGACCAGTGAACCTGCACATGTCTCTAAGGTTTTATAGGTAATGTTAAAATAGTAATACTGAAAAAAGATTTTCTCCTTTTTGCCTTATAACACCCTACATGTACTTCTTTGCCAAAAATGGATTTTAAAAACATGTTTTGGGCCAGAACTTTCTCTCAAAACTATCGGGTATCGGGTACCAGGCAACATATTCATAACCATTTCATGTAATAACTTTCAATTAGGGAGCTATTAGAGGCCTTGTACACTTTAGACTTCTGGTTTCTGTCAACACCACTGTGAACAATTATGACTGTATGGGTTTCTGTAGAATGAAGCATTTCATATCAGACCACTCTGAATGACTCGGTTTACAGCTTTTCAATTTAGTTACGCAGAAATTTTGAAAAAAATCAGTGGAATTCCCCTTTAAGTAACAAAACTTATTTGAGTGTTGGTTAAGGTTGCTCGTTTGTGAGTGGTGGGGATTGAGTATGGTAAGGCTGTGTACCGGGGCAGTATGAGAGATAGGAGGGGGCAGGGGGCTGGGGGCTTGTCGTCGGGGGCAACTGGGTGGTCGGTCGGAAGCTTATGAAATATTCAAAGAGTGGCAGCTGTCTCTCTGTCTAAATCAGTGTGAGCTCAAAGTAATCACTGCACACAGAAACCAAACACACACACACACACACACACACACACACACACACACACACACACACACACACACACACACACACCCGGCTGGAGAAATCTGCATTAACTCTATACCCTGGACTCTTATTATTGTATTCCTTGTGCTCACCCTTATTCATTTTGTGTGTGCATGCATGTGTGTGTGTGTGTGCGCGTGCATATTCATATGAATTTCAGAGATTGTTGATGCGTGTTCGGTTTAGGTTCAGTTACTTACACCAAGGTTAGGTTTAAGTTTAGGTTTATGTTTATTTACTGACATTAAGGTTAGGCTAGGTTTATGTGTAGGCATCTAAGTTTAGGGTTAAGTTTAAGTTTGGTAACTGAAGTTAAGGCTAGGGTTAGGCTTAATTTTAGTGACTGACATTAAGGTTAGGTTTAGTTTCTGATGTTAATATTAGGGCTAGGTTTAGGTTTCGGTAATTAAGGTTAGGGTTAGATTTAGGTTTGATAACTAAAGTTAAGGTTAGGGTTGGTAACTGAAGTTAAGGTTATAGTTAGGTTTAGATTTAGTTACTGAGGTTAAATTTAGGATTAGGTTTAGTTACTGAGTTTAAGGTTAGGGTTAAGATTAGGAATAGTATTATCTGACAGATACAGAAATCAATGAAAGTCCTCACAAGTATTGCGAGACCAATACCAGTGTGTGTCTGTGTAACTGCAAGCATAAACATTGTGCCAGTAAATCTCTCTCTCTCTAGCACTGCCCCATGGATAAAATATTTTATAATGACTGATATGCCAATAATCTACTATAACACACACACACACACACACACACAAACACGCACACAAACTTGGAAAAGGAACACACAGATGCATTACGAATTTACACACCAATGTATACACCCACTTTTTCTGTCATAAAAATGCAAACATCAGTCTTAACACTTAAATACACACATCAATGAACCGTTTTGTACCACCCATACGTAACAAAGGTTGGATGAAATGGCACAAATACAACGTCACTCACAGACAATTTTGACACATAATACGTATTACAGTGTGTCATCTGAAGTTGGAGAATGGAAAGTAAAGTTGGAATGGATAAATTGCCCCAGCAACAGTAGTGAATACAATTATAATAGCTCTTTAAGAAGGAAAGAAAAAACATCAATCAATTGGTTAAAACAAATAAGAACAAGTAAATAAAAGTTAATAGCTTAATGGGCTGACATCCAATTACATACTTGCAGTTTAAACATTTATATGACATTGCATTAATTGTTGTTGTTTACCATCTTTCTAGTCTAGTCTACATCTGTTGTGGCATAATAATAACAAGGATAACATGACTTTGTCCATACTTTAACCACAATTAAATTAAGCTTATACAAAATCTGTATTGTGCAACAGCAAAAAACTAATTTGTCCTCTCTCCCTCTCTCTTTCTTTCAGGACTGTGTTGATCAGCAGTGTCTGGTAACACTCTGGAGAACCTCTATGGTCATAAATTTTGGTATTCTAGTTGTTATTTAATATACAATATAGATTTAAATATTTTGATCCAAACACCAAAAGGTATTTTTAGATGTTTTAATCATTTTAAAAGTATTTTGAGAATGTTTTGAGAATGAAAAGAAGTTGGTTAGGAAGAATTCCATCACTTTTTCTAACTTTTGCAAACAAAATCATTTGGTGTGGTTTGACCTAAATTGCATCATGGTAGAGAAACTTACAGTTTGAGATTTGAGATTATATCCCATTTTTGTAAAGCTGCTTTGTGACAACATCAGTTGTAAAAAGCGCTATATAAATAAATTTGATTTGATTTGATTATACACTGTGCCTTATAACTTTGCCTTATAATCCCATGCATGTACCTCTATTCCATGAATGGACTTAAAAATATCTATATTTTAGGCCAAAATACTTCCTCAAAACTACCATAAAACAATGTCTCATGCATCGGACAGTGTACATCTTACTATTTCATGTAATAACTTTCGTGACATAGTTTTAAGTAGCATTACATTTTTTAGACAATGTTATCTGTAATGAAACATTTCACATCACACCACTCTTTGGGTTTGTCTTAACCACTTAACCATGCAAAAAATGCAAAATGTTGTTATTCCCCTTTAATAACTTCATTTCTCAAAAAGAATGTTTACATCTCAGTAATTGAAAGATGAAAAAATGTATGCAATCGGTGGATTTCCTCTTTAATATGTTCAATAATCTACTGTAACTATCTGTTCACAATAATGTTTCATCAACTTATCATTAATATATTTGCCATGTAAATTGATTGTCCCTTGAAACACAAGACATTCTGGATAATATTAAATTGGAACTTTATTTATGACATTGTTCCTCATGCTATTTAAATATCTCAGTAATTTTATAATCATCTACAGTAAATTATCAAATTGAATACATGTATAATTAAGTTTTATTCTAGTTTCCAGCTATAATGACCATGTGAAGTGGCACAGGATCATCATATTAAAATCATTTCATGCTTTTCTTATGTTACTGAATGGACTGATTCCAAACTAAGATTAAGATTAAGTGACCCTTATTAGTCCCACAATGGGGAAATTTCACCTCCGCATTTAACCCATCCGTGAAGTGAAACACCACATACACACATACACTCTAGTGAGCACACACACACTAGGGGGCAGTGAGCAAACTTGCCCGGAGCGGTGGGCATTCCAATCCGCAGCGCCCGGGGGGCAGTTGGGTGTTAGGTGCCTAGCTAAAGGACACCCCAATCATGTGTTCTGGGGATTGAACTAGCGACCTTCCAGTCACGAGGCTGGTTCCCTAACCTCCAGCCCATGACTGCCCCCCAATATAAACTATGTTGGTGCACATAGTGTATATTGTCTCAGCAAATAAATGCTGCATCTTCAAAAAGAGGTTACTGAATGTCCATGTTAACAAATTATCTCCGAATGCATCCGTTAGCTTGTCGTCAGTGGCTGGAGTGTTGTACGTCAGCCTCAAAGGGAGTTTCCACTCAGTCATGACAGAATAAACAGAAGCTGACAGACTTTTAATCCCATGATTTAAGTGTTCACCAGTTTGCTCAACATGTGGAAAACACACTAGCTTTCCCCTCTTAAAGCCCACATCAGATATAACCAACATAATACTTCAATTCAAACGGATATCTATACGATGTGAGCAAAGATGATGTCTACAACTGCAAGTGTGTTTGTCTGTGTAAGGGTGTGGGCTCGTCTTGCTATCCCTGTGAGGACCACGTCCCCACAATGATAGGGCAATACGACAGTTTTGCCCAAGTAAGGACATGTTTTCACTACAAATCACAATTTTGTCTTTTGGATAATGGGGTTAAGGTTAGGGTCATGTTTAGATGTAGTATTACTTGGCTACAGTAATACAGCAAATTAATGGAAGTCCTCAAAAATAATGCAAGACAAACGTGTGCGTGTGAAATTTTTTCCATACATTTTCACAGCAAAATCCAGAGAACAGCCTAAAAAGTCAGGACTAACAAAATTATCTGTAATTACAATCTTTCACAAGAGCTACAAGTTTTTTATTTTTTTTTAAGTGAATGCAAAACCTCTTCCTTTTGGTTAACAAAGTCAAGATTGTGGTTAGGTTTAGAGTTTGCATGAGAAAATTATTCATTTTTAGCTGATATAGGTATTTATGTTATACATACATCATACACAAACACACACATTTATTTATATATATATATATATATATATATATATATATATATATATATATATATATATATATATATATATATATATACATAACACACACACACACACACACACACACACACACACACACACACTGTGTATATGTGTATACATACTGGTCACTATCAGAATCAGCTCCACCTGGAGTTCATTAATGATTTATTGATGCACGGTTTTTGTTAGCTGTCCTCAAGACCTTCAATAGCCCTTCATTGTATCAGGCATAACGTTATGACCACCTGCTTGTTTCTATGCTCACTGCCCATTTTATCAGCTCCACTTAATATACAGGTGCACTTTGCAGTTCTACAGTTACAGACTGTAGTCCATCTGTTTCTCTGCATACTTTGTTAGCCCCCTTTTACCCTGTTCTTCAGTGGTCAGGACCCCAATGGACCCTCACAGAGCAGATACAATTTCGGTGGTGGATAATTCTCAGCACTACAGTAACACTGACTGGTGGTGTGTTAGTGTGTGTTGTGCTGGTCTGAGTGGATCAGACACAGCAGTGCTGCTTGAGGTTTTAAACACTCACTGTCCATTCTATCAGACATTGTTGGTCCACCCTGCAGATGTAAAGACAGAGACAATAGCTCATCTCTTGCTGTACAGTATGAGCTAATCATCCTCTAGTCCTTTATTGGTGGTCACAGGAAGCTGCCCACAGGACGCTGTTCACTGGATATTTTTGGTTAATAGACTATTCTCGGTCCAGCAGTGACATTGAGGTGTTTAAAAACTCCTGCAGCACTGTAGTGTCTGATCCACTTATACCAGCACAACACACACTAATACATCATCACCATGTCAGCATTTCTGCAGTGCTGAGATAGATAGATAGATAGATAGATAGATAGATAGACAGACAGACAGACAGACAGACAGACAGACAGACACAGACAGACAGACACAGACAGACAGACACAGACAGACAGACAGACACAGACAGACAGACAGACAGACAGACAGACAGACAGACACTTTATTGATCCCGAAGTAAATTTAGGCAATGATCCACCACATAAATTCTACCTGCTTTGTGAGGGTCCATGGGGGTCTTCACCACTGAGGAAAAGAGTAAAAGGGGGCTAACAAAGTATACAGAGAAACAGTTGGACTACAGTCTGTAATTGAAGAACTACACCTCTATTGTAAGTGGAGCTGATAAAATGGACAATGAGCGTCAAAACAAGGGGGTGGTCATAATGTTACGCCTGATTGGTGTGTATATATATCAATGGTCATTCTATATCATTCTAAATGCATTCTTATATATCAGTGTTCATGAAATACTGGCTTGCCATAATTATATATATATATATATATATATATATATATATATATATATATATATATATATATATATATATATAAACAAATAAATGCATATATATATATATATATATATATATATATATATATATATATATATATATATATATATATATGCATTTTTTTGTATTCTGTTGATTATATATGTAGTGTAATACATAACATTTTGGAAAAAAGTAAAACATATAATATAAATTGTGTATAAAAATTAGCCTGAAAGTCAGTGTGTAAATTTAAGAACAGTCACTACCAAAACACATGTTTTTTTCAAATAAGTTTTTTGTGTTTTAATTAAAAATGAGATTTTATGTGTGTATAACTGTTTAAAGTCATGTTTGCTAGTCATGTATTGCCTAGTGTTTTGGAGTTACAATCAAAATCAGCTAAAATAACCACTACCAAAACAGTCTCTAATGAAACATATAACATATGGTAAAGTTTCAATAATGTTCTAACTGGTTTGGTAGTGATAAAATGGAATGTTCAATCATTTGTTTTAATAAAATAAGCATAATTAAGGTACAGCAGTACATATGACACATGGGACACACGTCCTGACATAGCATTATAAACAAGTTTTAGTGTGTGTGTGTGTGTGTGTGTGTGTGTGTGTGTGTGTGTGTGTGTGTGTGTGTAATAATGGTGGGTAGATCTTCTAGATTCTCATTAATCCTTGCTGGTTAGCGCAAGGCTGACGGACTGTCACTGACGTCTGTGTCTCTGCTCAATCACACAGACACACACACACTCATTCATACACACACGCAATGATGGGATCAATACCTCCTTGTTGGCTCTAAGAAGACAACAGGCTGTCTGTCTGACAGCCCTCGCAAACCCTTAGCGTTTCTGTCACTGCACTTTATCAACTGCTTCTCTCTCCCTCACACACACCCAGCATAAACACACACACATACACACACCCACACACACACCCACACACACACCCACACACACACCCACACACACACCCACACACACACCCACACACACACACACACACACACACACACACATCCTGACACACAATTTAAAGGGTGTGATACTCACATGCACAAGACAAGAGAATTCATTCACTAAACCGTTCAACTCCAACAGATCCTAGAGGGACCACACACAAACGCACACATTAACATTATAGTGAGATACAGATATTAAACAAAAAGCTCAACCAGACATGCTAACAAGTTCCTAATGATAACAGTGCAAAAATACAAAAAAAAGCTTTGTAGCTTTGTAAGTGTGGATGTGTGTCGTACCTCCTCTAAAGAGCACCAAGACTCTGCAGCATTTTGTTCCGGCGGGATTGCAGGTAGAAAAAGCTGAGTTTGAGTAAGCAGCGACTCAGCCCCACCTACATCTGGATCACCTGAAACATTTCACAAATTCCTTAAGTAAAAGGAAAAAAAAAAAAAAAAATAAAAAAAATAATTCACCCTCTATACAGTATACACAAAGGATTCCCCCAACACGTACATCATCACACTCCGTAACAAACTACTAGCATTACTACTAGGCCTTCAGTTCAGGCCATAAATGTCAAAACGAGGAAAACTCCACAATAATGCTGATACCACCTCTACAAAACTCTAATAGTATGTTAGCACTAAGCTACTGGCAATTCATGTTAACATTTATGGGCCGTTCTAGATTAAAAATGCTTGTAGAATACAATCCATATTTTATTTCAAAATTGTTTCACATATTAACATATCGTTGTGGTCCAAAAACGATTGCTATTTTTACTTTTCTACAACATCTGAACGCAGGCAGCTCCCCCTAATATTTTGTAAAAGTTTCATTATAAATAGACCGCTGCTTCTAAATTTATTCACATTAAAAGTAAAGGCAGCTTTCTGGAGATATGGGTTTTTCTCTGGACAGTGACTATGTATGTTAAATTCTAGCAGTTCTAGGATTTTCCATCCAAAACGTAACAGTGAAATAAGTGAGGTGTGCTACATTATAGTAGAGTTTAAATACGACAAGTACGATGATCATATTAAATAAAACTGAACTAAACATTGCAGAAATGTCATTTTTATTTCATAGAAGCAGGACTAGAAGGCTCTCAGAGTTCCCACATGTGTACTCACTGTAAGCAGCATTGGAGGCATTGTGCACGTCGTGCTGCTGTGGGCATGGCCCTAGATGGTTGATCGAGTCAGAATGAAGGCGAAGGAAGTTCTGAGCAGCAGCTGAGGCACGCTCTCTGACTGGCTGGACAAGTTTCTCAAGTGCTGGGGCATCTGTGCTGCGGACACGCCCACATAACTTCTCCATCTCCTTCAGGTTAGAGCGCAATTGCTGGAGAGAGAGAGAGAGAGAGAGAGAGAGAGAGAGAGAGAGAGCATGGAAAAAAAAAAAAAAAAGAAAATATCCTTCTCAGATTTCCCACTTGTGAAACTCAAATGCTTTGAGATCTGAAACCTGGTTTGATAGTTAGCTAGCCTGGATGATAAAGGTATTTGGTACTTTCCCCACATGTAAAAAAAATGTATGAAATACAACCAGTGGTTAAAGATGTAAGCAATGCCCTAATCCAGGGGTTGGCAACATGTAGCTGCGTAACTAAGTAACTAAGTAAATGTAATTTGTTACTGTACTTAAGTAGTTTTTTCATGTATCTGTGCTTTACTTAAGTATTTCCATTTTTGGTGACTTTTTACTTTCACTCCCCTACATTTCAAAGTCAAATATCTTACTTTTTACTCCACTACATTTTGAGAAATCTGTCATTTCTTTTGGTTTTTGTGGGTTTAAAAACATAACATCTCAAAACAATAAAAGTGCAAAGCAAGAACACCAATCAGGGCACAGCGGTCACTTTGTTCTGAGCTTGTTTTGACCTGTTGGTCATACCAACCCAGTGCAAGCACACGGTTCAATGTCAGTGCAACAGCATAAAAATTTGTGAGCACATACATCTACTTAAATGATGGAATTAACCTAACTTTGTGTAAATAGACCACAATATAGAAATATGTACACATATGCAGTTGTGACTGGCATGTTTCTTTTCTTCTGAATTCACACACACACACACACACACACACACACACACACACACACACACACACACACACACACACACACACACACACACACACACACACACACACACACACACACACACACACACACACTTTCTAAGCCGCTTCTCCCTCAGGGTGGCAGGGGGGTGCTGGAGCCTATCCCAGCTGTCATCGGGTGGAAGGCAGGATACACCCTGGACAGGCTGCCAGTCCATCGCAGGGCTCATACAAACACTTTCATTTTATAGTAAATTGGTTTCGGTTAGTTTATGTTTATAGAGACCTACAGATCAATA
Organism: Pygocentrus nattereri; assembly: GCF_015220715.1. Classification (NCBI taxonomy): domain Eukaryota; kingdom Metazoa; phylum Chordata; class Actinopteri; order Characiformes; family Serrasalmidae; genus Pygocentrus; species Pygocentrus nattereri. Next base: position 14,209,648 of record NC_051234.1, on the reverse strand, counting down.
CAGTAAAGGAAAACTCATTTGTGAACCTGTGTTTAAAGCCAGTTTTTATTAAACTTGTAACCAAGTTACAAATTAACCTTAAACTGAAACTTTTCTTGTTTGTAAAAAGTGATTTCAGAGCCACTCGGTTCTCCTGATAGAAACTGTTTACCTTCAGTGCTTATGATCATTTTAATAGACGTCAGTGTCACTAATTAATGACGTTCTATTAAAAGACTGGTTTACCAAGAGAGACACTGGAGGATTTTCACCTAAAATGAGTTCATGAAGCAAGTCTTGTTATAAAAATGATAACAGGACATCAGAGCCATAATTAACCTTTTAGTACTTTTACTTAAGTACATTTGAAGGCAAATACTTTTGTACTTTTACTCAAGTGGAGGTCTAGAGTAAGGACTTCTACTTTTACTGGAGTAATACTTTTACCTTAGGTATCTCTACTTTAACTCAAGTACATGTGTGTACTTCGTCCACCTCTGCTGTGCTGTTGTAGCTACAGAGCAGAATTAGATTTCTAGGTAAATATAATCCTCCTTTTCAGTAAAATAATGCTGATAATTCTAACACAGTTTTAACAATAAATGGTCTTAACATTGGAGTTAATTTATAACTGCTAATTCACCCTTTAAGCCTGAAGATTACTGCACAGTCTGCTAGTCACCTGAACAATAGTCTCACTTAGCTAGTAGTTAAAGAAAAATGCAAAGAGAAAGATGAACATCAATAATTTGGAGACGAATGGAAAATTACAATTGCATTTGTTGGTTTCCTGACATGTTTAATCTGCAACAAGAAACTGTCAAACACTAAAAAGTTGCAACGCTGAAGTCAGCTTCTCGTTCACCAGCTTCTTGTTTAAATTTTCCTGTTAAACCTTAAATGGTGCAGCAGTTACATTCTGGGACCTTAGGCAAATAAAATGGCTCGTAAAAACTCAAATTTTGAGAGACATTCTATAAAAAAAATTTTTTACTTTTGCAGAAAAGATTCCAGCCAGAGATGTGAGAAAGGCAGCTATAGCTGAGCTAAAGCTCAATGAAGAGCAAATTAAGTGTTTTTAAGTCAAAGAGTAGACATTTTATTAGGATTTAAATAAAATATCAGTTTTTGTACATGCCATCGTGTTTTGTGGAAAAACAGACCCTTTTGGTTTTTCTCATGTCAGAATTGCAGACTTTGTCAATACACCTGACAATATACATGGAAGCTGAATGTAATTCATTACATAACTATATCATTATACTGTATCATTTCATCTAAAAATTATAGCATGAAATGAAAGCAGTAACTTCACTTCTGTTGTGACTCTTTAGGAGTCTTTCTCACTTTAAAATCACTCCACCATACAATGAAGCTAAAAAAAAAAAAACAACCTGGGTCTAATTCTTGAATCAGTCTCACTCTTACGGTCCTTGACTTGGTCTTGGTCCTCTTTAGACTTGGTCTTAACTTGATCTCAACGAGTCATAGTCTTGGTGATCTTGACTACTATCCTAATGACTAATGCATTTTGAAAAATACAGAATTGTTATCATGACAGTAAAATACATGAAGGCATTAAATGAACACTGAAGGAGTTTTCTACCTCTTTTAGCCAGTTGGTCAGATCCAGGCAGCCTAAATAAGTGCTATATGCAAAAAAGTAGGGATATACCTGGGTACTCAGGTATTTATTACCATTCCAGCTGCCAGCATTTAAATTCTGAAATCACTACTTTGGCATTCATTACTTTGCATCACAGAAAGGCAGGGCCTAAATATATAGGGCAACAATACAATGAAACACAGTTTTAAGTTTTAAGAGGTCACAGGTCAAATGATGTAGAAGACAATGAGTCATCACACTGTCAGAATAAAGATACCGTGCAGATATACTTTTCGTTTGTCAAGGTCCAAACAACACAAATGTACCATCAAAGGAATAACTTTGACTTTAAGTATTTTCTCAGAAAAGACAAAGTATGTGGATTCAAAACAACTTAAATTAATTGCAATAAAATGTGGTTCAATGTTCCTTAACTAAAGGCAGTGAATTTGTACCTTTGAGGGTACCACCCTAGTGACAAGAAGAGTATTGCCTCAGTGACAGTATATTTTAATACCCTTTTTTTCTGAGAGTGCACCATCCACCACAATGGGGTCATAAAATGTCAACTCGTCAGTTATACAGGTGCTTCCATGCTATGTACACATACTGGCTGTGTGAGTAACACTGTGGGGATTACAGATCAATTCATCAGCCTCAGGCCAAGGGTCAAAGGTCAGCAGCAGGCTAATCAAACAGTTACACTCTAGTGCGCTCATTGAAGCCTCTGAATAAGCATGTGGTGCATAATCCAACACAAACAAAGTCCCATTAGAATGACTAACAAAAGTTCTGTCTTCGTTAACATAATGTACATTCAGGGCCTGATGTACTATGCTTTTCGGAGCAGTTTCAAGTGCAAATTGCATGCATTCTGCCCACGTTTTGTACAAAACTGGTGCATGAGCCTTAACATGTAGTTTAAGGGCATGGCAATATGCCAAATGTGATTCTCTACCTCATGCACTGAGGGAGTAATGGGCAAAACATGGTTGGTTTTACTGAAATGGGTGGAGATACTGCAGCTGATAACACATTCCACTTCCAAAATCATGTTATAGGGAGACTTTAGTTAGCAATGGCAGCAGACACAGTGGCTAAACAGAGACATGAACACATGCCAAAAAGAAGATTTAGATCAATAGAGTCACAATATTTCAGAAAATGTAGTGCAAAATAAGCTGTATAATGCAACCCTAGAAATTCTTATGAGTGAAATCTAACTGAAGTATATTCCCATTCATATTTTATATTTTAACACTTTAAACACTTAAATGGTCCACCATGACTTCCTGCTTCACTGGTGCATAAAAGAGGTGACACATAGGCCCCTTATTCATCCATCACTAGACAGAATACAGCAATGATGTGTAAAAGAGGGTTGTTCAGGAAAAATCAGAAAATGGCTACCAGAAAATAGCACAGTGAGGAGGATATTTCAAGTGGCCAAAGAATCTCCAAGGATCATAGCTGGGGAACGGCAGATATTAATTAGGTCTTGGTGTCGGAATGTCTCCCAAATTTAATCAGACACCAAGTGCATAACCACAAGTTTAATGGAAAGAAAGCCTCTGCTGAGAATGACCAATAACCTCAAGTACAGTTTGCCAGACCATATTCTCTGGTCAGATAACACCAAAACAGAGCATATGACAACAAACACCAAAGGCGCATTTAGCATGGACACAAAGATAGCTGTGCAGAAAAGTACCTCATCCCCACTGTGACATATAGTGGTGGATCTGTGATGTTGATGTTTGTTTGTTTTTTTTTCTTTCTTTCTCCAAAGGCCTTGGACAACTTCTTCAGACCACCAGATATTAAAATATCTGACTGCCTCAGCCAAGAAGCTCAAACTGGGCCATGGCTGGATCTTCCAGCAGGACAATGAACCAAAGCATGCCTCAACATCAACACCAACACAAAGTGGTTTCAGAATCAGGGTTCTGCAATGCCGTCCCAGTCCCCTGACCGAAACCCCATAGAAAATCTGTATGATGAGCTCACATCACATGGCATGTGTTCTCTTTGCAAAGGGAGGCTAAACAAAGTATTACCTGCATGTTTTTTACAGCCTGTTTTGCTTATATCATATTGTGGTTGCTTTGAAGTATATTTTATGCCGTGCGTAAACTCGCATGTACTGGTCCACAGTGTTCACAAAAATATGTCACTATATATCTCACTTAAGAAAAAGACTTATAGGCAAAAATCACGACCAGGGGTCAAAAGGTAAAAACCCAACACTTTTTCCTGTCTGTTTTTTCTTTTATGCGTGTATGTGATGAGAACTCCATTTCCTCTCTCTTTCTCTCTGTGTCTCTCTGGAGAGGCACTTAAACTGTATCTTCCTCGGCTCAGTCTATTGTCAGCCATCTATGTCACACTGACACACACACACATACACACACACACACCCTACAGTGAAGGACATGGGAAAGCTCTCTGGGGTCTCTGGGGGAAAAAGACCAGGTGCCAAGGTCATAGCCAAAAACACAGTCCCCTGAGCACCTCGAGCAGATTCTAAGAGACATTAACACTGAGTTACATGCCTGTCTGGACCATTTCTAAGAGAAAAGGCATCACAGTAACATCACATACTCACACATACACACACACACACACCAAGCAATGCACCAGGGACCGAAGTTACCAACAATACCTCTACAGCAATCAAGAACAGATAAAAGTCTCTTTTTCTTTTGTGAAAGTAGAGTTAGAAAGAGAGAGTTAGACGCCTTGTTTTCCTGCCTTGGTCATCTGCATCTGGAGGCTTTCTGCACATCACACAACTTTGCTCTATATCCAGCTTGCACAATAGGAATTCAGTCCAAGAGTTCATATAACTTGCTAATATCCGAACAATGCTGTCCTTATTCTCAAGATATCCATAGCTGGAGAAGGCCAAATTAGTGGTCATATGATTTGTGTCTGCATCTTTGGTGAAGCATTATAAGGTGATGGCAACATGACAAAGAATACAACCACATTTGATTGCACCTTACTGAAATACAATATTTGTTAAAGGACTAAAATGGATATACACAGATACTGTAGCGACATTACAATTAGTAGCAGTTGACAATTGGTAATTTTTTTTAAGCATTTTTTTTCTGGCAGAAATTGGCCCCGAGAATCAAAGTGACATCAAAATAAGGAGGTACATCCACACGTTACCAAAGGGACAACAGCAGCTAAACAGTTGAAAATGCCCATTTCATATCAGGGAAACAATTAAGAACAATGTGGTGGTTTGTGTTAATAGTGTTAATTTGCCCAAAACATCATGCAAACACTTACCATTTATATAATAGTACTGTGGCTAGGTGGTTATGACAGACAATAAATCATTCAAACAACAACAGGCTTTGTTGGATAGGTTTGACTAGCCAACAAATTACACAGGAAGAACTTTCCAAACTTTCCAAAAAAGGGACAGATGGAAAAGCTCTATCTGCACACTGTTTTCCAAAGACCATTTCCCTTCTACAATACATTATATATAAGAATGATCTCTTACAAAGTGGACACTGCAGACACAGGCTTTTCTGATTAAAACCATGAAAATGTTAGCTTTTACTTGTAAAGCAGACTTTACAAGTAGCCCCACCCAACTCAGGTCCAACACAACAAACTCAAAAGTGCAAGTATCTGTCAATCAAAATGATCACTGTTCAACAGTAAGTACAGGATCACATAGTCTGGACTTACATGGACTATGACGTCTTAGATATACCATTTTCATATTTTGTTATTTTAACAAATGCAAAAGACTCTTTAGGAGCTGCATCCCTTTCTGGGCTAAATCTGTAATAGTCATGAACTTACATTTTAAGGTGACAGGATTAACTGTGTGTTCATGAAAGATGGCTAGCTTAAACAAGTTGAAATGATGCAGATGTTTGTTGCTGTTAGGCTTTTTTCATTTTGCACATTAAAACAGTCCCACAGAGTAGACATCAACCACTTGTTAATTTCAGAAAATGTTCCGCACTGTTGCATGCGGTGGTGAGGGGGTGGGGTCAGTAATGTCCAATTTATGTCACATCTACAACAGCAGGGTAATTTGGGAGCAATAGGCATTGAGAATTGGCTTTGCAACAGTTCTGTTTGCCACAAGGTGTGAGTGGGGCAATTTTCAAAAATGGCATTAATTTTTTCTGTAGAGAAAAATTAGCAACTTAGAAGCAACTTAGAGTTGCTTTTAAGATCAGAACTGAATTGGGATTAATAATACATATGTCAAGCAAGCAAGCAAGCAAAGTTTATATACAAAGTGCTTTTTACAACAGGTGTTGTCACAAAGCAGCTTTACAGAACAATCAGCATTACAGAAAGAAAATCTGGCTCCAAGCCCCCATGAGCAAGCCAATAGCGACAGCGGCAAGGAAAAACTCCCTAAGGGCAGGAGGAAGAAACTTTGAGAGGAACCAAGACTCAGAAGGGGAACCCATCCTCCTCTGGTCAACACTGGGTAGCAAACATTGTTAGTATAAGTATTATAGTACAAAGTGGGAAAAACAGGTGGAGCTATGGTTAATTTGACCCATTAAATAATGCCTCTCTCAGCTCTGATGCTAATCTTTTAGCTTAGATTGCAACTTTTCTGTTTGCTGCATACTGTGTTGGTGCACTGAGCAGGTTGTGTGATTGAGCTGTTGTGTGTTCTGTAGTTGAATGTGCTTTCATACCTGAACAGTCCGACTGGCATTGATATGCTCCTGGTGCAGTCTGTCCCACTGGCCAATTCTCTGGAACTGAACAGAGAATCCATAGTGAACATGCCAATAAACAATCACTTGTACAAAAATGCATCAGGTGATTTTGGTTATTTAGGCTGTAAGCTGCATACGTGACATACCACATAGCCCAAGTACTCTTGCCTGCTCTTGAAAGAGAGCCTCTTCTTTTTTCACCACTGAACATTTTGTCTGTTTTGGAAGCAATGGCCATGTATATCGGGCATTAGTGCGAGGGAGATGCGTTTACCTTTTCTATGTTGTGCTGATGCTGATGGAGGCGCTCCAGATCAGTGGGGATCACGACTTTGATGAATTTCTGGATGGGGGGCTCCAGACGTCGGAGCGGCAGAACATCTGCCATGTTAAATGATGACCTTTTACAGATTCCACAACACATTCATTGTCCACTTTCCATATGCACACACTTACTGTACTTCTACTGGCTAGAAATAAAGAGAACGAGACCAGGTCAAATGCTTGAGACACTGAAGGAGACAGATCATTAGCATACACATCTGAATTGTCCTGTGAATATGAAAAGAGAAGCAGTTCACTCAGTCACTTTATCTGTTAGCTATTCATCATAAGCTGTGACTAAAATAATCAGACTAAAAGTCATTAAAGGATTCATGCAAAGTCTCAAAGTTTTATAAGTTCTCAACCTTTTGTGATTGTTTTAACCAGGCTATAATTTGATTTCTTCCCATCTGGTTTACTTTCATTAAACAAAGTCAGGCCTCCTGAAGGGTATTATAGCTAGCTCCATTAGCAGGTATGTTTTTAGCAATAAGCATTTGCTTAGGGCCCCTGATCATGTTGGGGTCATTTACTGAAATACAAAAAAGTGCTAAAGATTTTTTTTTAATCAAAATTTTATCATATGTCTTTTTTTGTCTTTGCAAACAAAACAGTGGGCTTGTGGTTGGTTGCTTGTGAACTCTCCAAGTAGGATGTTATTTAGTGATCCTAAGTCAGTTCATTAAAGTCAAGCCATCTGAAACAAAAAAATAAAACTGTTGCCAATGGTTCCACTTGGATTCAAATAGACTGTGTGGGTAAAACCTGTTGGCCTCATCACTGGCTCAATGCCTTTATTTTCACAACCACAGAGCCAGTTACCAGTTAAAAACAGTTAGATTTCCTAGACTTACAACTTGTTCAACAAAGGGATGTTTGACAAAGTTCTTACTTAAAGGGAAATTTCATAGATTTTTTTCAAACATCTACAAAATTTAGTCAGTAAACAAAGTCATTGTATTGCAACTGGCCAATGTCGTTTTTTTTAACAGTAGTAGTGATAGAAAACAGGGATCAATATGTACAGAACATAACAAATGCTATTTTATTTACTATTCCAAAACTCCAGCGAACCTACATGTTTGTTATGATATCTTATATGTGATCTTGATAAGAGCATCATAATGGTAAATGTGGAAAGGGAACTAGTTTGCCTCACAATATCCTGCATGCAGCCCTCTAGTATGACTGGCTTTTAAAATACTGCAAATCCTTACCTTAAAACCTCCGTTAAAACAATTTCTCAGACATCAGGCAGCATCTCGTAACCATAAAATGTATTCTCTTTCTGTGAGGGAGCTTAAAGAGGCTTTAAACGCTTCAGATGTCTGGTTCCTATCACTATCACTGTGAACAATTCTGACTCAGGGAATTTCTCTAGAACGGAGCATTTCAAATCAAATCACTTTGAATGACTTTGTTTACGTCTTAACCCTTTAGTTATATAAAGATTTTGAAAAGTCGGTGGAATTCCCCTTTAGCAGGAGTCTACGTATTTCACAAAGCTGGATTTCTTAAATTTGTCAGCAAGATAGACGACAAGCCAAAAACGCTGAGTGTCCAACAGTCCACTACTTCCTTCTATCGGACAGACGTAAGCTAACTCTGGGTTTGAGTAACGTAGCTAACTACGTTAGTTAATTGAGAAATTCTGATTGAGAATTCCATTAAAATTGTATTACATATTTTCTACTAAAACATTCTTTAAGGACCCCAAGTCTAAACCTTTCTTATGACTTCAAAGTACATCACAGCACTTGAATTGTCTGTCTTTAATAAACAATAACGTTCAAAGCACGTGACTTCGGTCCAGCTGTTCGGGCTGATTTCAGAGCTGTTTCACTTTAGCTTGCTAACCTAACTAACTAACGCTAATGTAACTGTATATTGGAGTGCTATTCCTCACACAGAAGAGACACTAACCTGAAAATAAAGCAACATTCCGCCCCTCTGGCACTACCGAAACACATTTTCTTACCTAACAGGCAATTTCGGCGCAAAACAACTAATTTATTTAATTATTATCGATGGACGTCCGCAACTTTCTGTTTGTAAACATCTTTCACCTTCTTCCTTGTGCGTCGCTGAAATCTGTCCGGCAATACAGAGGAACGAATCCCGCTGTGGAACCAAAAAGATGCGTTTTAAAGTCTCACATCATACTGTTATTTTTTATTTCTTGTATTTTATTTTCTCCGCCGAGGCCCACTTGTGGTTTTATGTACCAAAAACTATAATTAATTTGTGCATGACTTTTTTCCCCCAACTCTCTTTATTTCTAAGAATTAAACTGTTTTTGTTTAAACTGTGCCTTAAAGACTGACATATGTAAATAAAGTCCTAAAGCTCTATCTATCTATCTATCTATCTATCTATCTATCTATCTATCTATCTATCTATCTATCTATCTATCTATCTATCTATCTATCTATCTATCTATCTATCTATCTATCTATCTATCTATCTATCTATCTATCTATCTATCTATCTATCTATCTATCTATCTATCTATCTATTGGCTGCCCTGTATCAATCAAGATGCAGTTTGACTGAAACGATCCCTGTAAATGGGCACTGGTAAACTGCTGTAGGTTCAACAGGTGAATCAATATACATATTCTGTTTTCCATAGCATTATCAATATCAATAGCAAAATTCCATAGCAAAAACAATATCAGTGAATTAAAAACAGCACCCCTGTACTAGATCAAATTCTTTTATCTTGACAAAGTGAGAGGAATTTGATTTCCTATGATATAGGCTCTTTAAGCAGGATTGCAGATTGTTATTATCACTATTACTTTTACAGTCATTTTCATAATCAGGGTATTAGGAGTTAATTGAAGAGCGTTATGCATGATAGAAAGTTATAGGTCAACTATTAAATTAGTTACGGTATTGTTGTTTATACCAGACAAGTGAGGTATTGTTGTGTACCCTTTCAACATGAATAAAAGTAAATGTCATTGTAATAATAAACATATTTACTGAATATGGCAGGGTTTAAAATAATAACACAGATTTTATAAATATGCACACATACACACACACACACATGCAAACACACACACTCTCACACAAACACACACCTGCTCCTCCCTCTGGGCCCTAGTGATCAGTGTTTCCGGCTTAAGAGAACACCAGCAGATTAACCACATGTGTGAACTGAGCTCCAACCAAAGCCTGCTGTGCTGTCTCAGTCTCTCTCTCTCTCTTTCTCTCTCTTTCTTTCTCTCTGCCTCTCTCACACGGACACTTTATTTCTGGTGCTCCCTAGGGCTTCTTGAAAAGCTTTGGCAGTATGGGTTTAGTTTCCAGCCACACACACACACACACACACTCACACACACACACACACACACACACACACACACACACACACACACACACACACACACACACACACACACACACACACACACAAACACAGATATAAGAAAAGAGAGATGTACACAACCACCACTTGCAAGCAGGTAACCTACAAAGGCATCACCCACACAAGAGAAGCCACAGTGCAGATAGGTTTCATAAACCTTGTATGTGTCAAACCACTGCACCTACACCATAGACATATAGACACTCACAGTTTACAAACAGACTGATACACCACTATTATTATTCATTTATTTCTCAGGCACTCTGTAGTTTGTACTGAAAGGTTTTTGCAGGACTAACAAAATAGGTACAGACATTCATCTGGGCAGGCCAAGGGGCATGATTTGCATGTGAGGATTTTGCTGTGGTCAAGGCCCAAGTAGGAGACCTTGACATTTTTACATGTGACCTCATCAGACACTTCATAATGTGAATTAACATCGCAGTCAAGGCTGAGACCTGGACACATCAAATCCGAGTCGAGACCAAGACTTTGTAATAGCTGAGTTTGAGTCACCAGATAAACATTTTTTAAGACTATAAAAATAAAAAGAAGAATTTTTATAGAAGTCTGGATATGGTACTGTGGGACTCAAAGATAACATCAATTTTGTACAAATCAAAGTGATTTTTTTCTTAATATCTTGATTTGATCAGCGGGCACTGACTGCTCAAACACATCATACTGACAGAATATCAACAATATGGCTCAGGAACAGGTTTTGCAGGTTTTGCGACTATTATCTGTAGGAAGATGGTTGAAGGTTTTTCCTATGTATTCTTGCTGTCAAATGGTTTCTACTTTGCTGGCTCAGCTATTCAGCTTCTTTCTCCTCATGGCGTTAAATATCAAGGATGCTATAGACTTTTGCCATTTTGTTTTTTTCTACCTGGGGGCCTAGCCACTGCACCACAGGCCCTGCTGCAACTGCCCAGGGAGTAGTAAAGCCAGTAGCAACTACCATGAAACTGTACATGTATAGAGTGAGGAAGTGAAGTGCAAATTTTAGCAACATGCTGAGTTCACACCTAAATCTCCCGCTTGCCTCAGACAGTGATGTGTTGTTAGGCAACATTTGCACAGTAATTTACAAACGCACAAAAATACAAAGGGAATTCTTGTTATTAAGTACCATGCATTTTAATCCACAACAGCATGTCACCACATAAGCAAGTGTATTCAAGATTACTTACAGGGGGATACCACCCATGTTCCAGAATTTTTGCAATTCAATAACTGAGATGGAACCAATTGGCTGGTTTTTGGTTTCCTTTAAATTGGTGGTGATAAGAATAAAAAATCACAATGTTTACAACACAACTTGGACATTTCATTTACCATCCAAAACTTCCAATGAACCTACACAAATCTTTTTATATGTAACTTTGATGATGGCAAAATAGTAGTAATTCTGAAACAATACACCTTACATGAAGCTCTCTGTCATGAATGGATTTAAAAAATGCATTATAAGCTAAAATGTAGTCTCAAAATGGTCAAAAAACAATGTCTTATGCATCAAGCAGCATAACTCTTTCATGAAATATCTTTCTGTCATGGACGTTTTAAAGGCATGAAACTCTTTGGACGTCTGGTTCCCATCATTACCACTGTGACTCACAAAGTTTCTCTAAAGCAGTGCCTCATCAAACCAATCTTTGTGACTTTGTTTACATCTTAGCAATGTAATTCTGCAGTAATTTTGAAAACTGGTTGGAATTCCCCTTTAACTCTATTCAAGGTAAGAAGAACTTAAGGACCTGCCCAAAACAGCTATGTCAGCCTCCAGACATAACAAATACATAAAATAAATAAAATGAATAAATTAATTAATTATTTCTCATGAACAAAAACATCCTGTCCGAAGATCAACAAAACAGCAAAAGAGGAAACAGAAAGAGAGAGATAAAGACAGGCAGACAGACAGACAGACAGAGAGAAAGAAAGAAAAAGTAGGCGGATGGAAAAACTGAAAGTGCCTGCGGCTGCAAAGAAAAGATCTTTTAAGGAAACAGTCTGAGGACGTCAACCTCAGCTTGTGCCATAGAGGTCAGATCAGAAAGGCCATGGTGTGCTCATCCAGGTTTGGTCTGTCAGTGCCCTGCCCCTGCTCACACTAGTGCTGCCCCCTCACTCTCTTCTGCCCCATCGGGGGAGTCCCGGCCTGCAGGGGTAGCACCGCAGGTTTTTGAGGAGGGACCATCCTATTAACCTTATCTAACTTCACGCCTCCTCAAGTGAAACCCTTCTTGGGATAAAGATACAATCTGTGAGAGAACAGCATAAATACCAAAGCGCAACTGACATTACAGTTACAGCAGTGAAAAGCGTGGGAGGGAAATTCATTAAAAGTAGTAAAGAGTAGAGTAGAGATCTTGCAGAGGAGATTCAGTTTAAGATCATTCACTTGCATAACAAAAGGGAAAGCCAAAAAACTGTAGCTCAAAAAATGGTCATCCTCAAATTTACTGACATCTTTTATTCTTGGGGGGTCAATTTGACCCCAGCAATTTGAACCTCTGACAAATATCAACATTCTGTCATACTGGTGTCAGCACAGAGTAAAACACAGGGAAGGCCATGAATGTGCTGCAAGAAGTGCTCTTTTATTAAACACCAGCAGAAAGCTACATGCAAAGCACTGAACTCATGGGGGAGCTCAAACCCTCATACACAAAACATACTAACAACCCACACCCCTAACCCTAACTCTAACCCATGGAGACATTTTAGTAGTCACAGTGGTTTCTTATCATACTCATTTAAGAGGAATTTGTTTGATGTGAAATGTTCCCTTTTAGTGAAACTTACAGAGGCAGAATTGTTCACACTGGTGGTGATAGGAACCAGACATCCAAAGAGTTTATTGACTTTAAAAGCTACCTCACAAAAAGTTATTGCCTGAAATGGTTACAAATACTACCTGCTGTCTGAGACATAGTTTTATAAGCTTTTAGCCTATTTAAAAAAATATCCCATGAAATTTCAAACTTACTACTATTTTCCCATCATCTATATTATGTAGGCTCACTGGTTGTTTGAATAGTAAATAAAGTGGATATTATTTTTTCATTTTTGTTCATTTAATCTTATTAATGCTTAATTCTAAGGTAATTTTTTTATTTGTTTGTGCTTATATGACAGTTTCATTATGTTTTTAATGTCAGTATTCTCTCTATTGCGTATGGAGAGGGCTCAGACTCATTCTTGTGCTAAAGCTCGGCTGCCACTCGTCACAGTGTGAGTACAGCCCTGCTGATCCCTCTCAACAAACTCACTAACAGCTGATCAATATTACATGAGCCCGACACACACACACACACACACACGGTGTGTGTGGATCAGCCCCTCCCATCCTGCTCTAATAGAAGGCTTTAATGAAGACTCCAGAGGGATCTGCTACCTGTCACTCCAAATCGATCCAAATGCTCACTGACTGACAGCTTCACCAACCTGCCCTCCACCTGCCTCTGTATCTGAGTAACTGTAACTTCTTCCAAAGCCTGAGTATAGCATTTTGGAAGATTATAACATCATAATAATAAAAATAATAATGATAATAATAATAAAAATAATAATAGAATTATAGTTAATATGTTATATTAGATACTGAGGCCTTATTGGAGTGGTTAAGGTTATATGATGAGGTAATGTTTTTAAAGTGGAATTAATTATTTTTTCTAAATTTCTGCAGAATTCAATCATTTTGTAACCAGAATCATTCACAGTGGTTTGATGTGAAATAGTGTATTGAAGCCTACTGACTCAGATTTCGTGACAGTGGTGGTGATCAGAACCAGGGGGATAAAATGTTTTGCAATGTGTTGTGAGTTTTATATGGAAATTTGGTAATGATCTTGAAAAATGCTTTCTTTCTGCATTGTTTTGCCTTACACATACATATATCTACAGACTGCATGCATTTGATAAAATTTTTTTAATCATAAAAAGCATTTCAGGCAATAGGTAATAGGCTTTGTGAGGTAGCTTTTAGAAGTAGTGAAGGTATTGCTTGGGACATCTGGCTCCTATCACCACCAGCGTAAACAATTCTGACTCGATTAGTTACTCAAGAACAGAATATTTTATGTCAAAGCGTACAGAACAATTTTTTTTGGCATTATACTTATTTAATTATGCAGAAAATCTGAAAAAATTGTTATTTCTCTTTCAGTGATTAGTGACAAAATCTTGTTTGAATCCTGTGGGAATCCGCAATGGCTATCCGACAATAATAATTATCTTGCCTCAGTCATATTTGTCCAGTTTGAATCAAACTCAAAACAATGTAATATAAAAGTCCATGAACACCATGTGCTCTGTTATTGCTATTGTAGTGAACGGTGCACTTGTCGCATAGGGTTTATATAAACATTTGGGCTATGATTTTTCAGGCAACCTGTTTTTCAGGGGGAACTCAAGTATACTGTATCTTGTGCCTTTAATTCAGCTTTATTTCAATTTAATGGGTTTAACTTAATGGGTTTACAAGGTTTGCCTATTTCGTATGTATTTATTTTATCAGATGTATAGTATCTATCATATAGGTGCCCTTGGTAGGTTTATAATTATCAGTCACCCTCAGCCCTGTGTACCTCCATAGAGTCTACACACTGCTGGTATGTGTGGATCAGTTTATTGGACCATGCTGGCCACTTTATTGGAAACATTTGTCTTGTTGGTATGCAGTTAGAAACCCAACTCTTTCCATGCATATCTAACTCTTCATCAGTGGTTAGTTTCTGACCACAGGTCCACTGTTGATTGGTGATTTTTGGCTGGCAGATCATAGTTAAGTTAGCAATTACACTGAGGTATGTAAAAAACCCAGCAACACTAATCCAGGCCACCACCGAAATGATATGTGGTCAGTGGTCCTAGGATGGTCCCTTTCCAATGATGGGCACGGTAGAGGAAGTTCTTACAAACTCTGTAGCAACAGAGGGGCTACCGTCACCTATATATTATGCGTTTCTGATCAAACGGACGTGATTGCACAAACAAGAGAACATTGTCAGTGTAACCTTGTATCTCCAAAAAGGTAACTTTACAGGAGAAAAAAATATATACTTTACTTTTAATGTAAGTCAATGGAACCAGACTTATTACAAGTCATGTTAGGCAATGTTCATTCATCATGAAATTTGCCTACAATGTAAAGGGCCACATATATTTTCAAATTATGTCAAAAACTGAAAAATGTCAAACATGGAGACACAAGGTTTATACACTGTATTGCTATATTATATTAATAAGTATTCGCTCGTCTACCCTCACAAGCATCAGAAATTAATCCATAGGGTTTAATATGATGCTGGCCCACCCTTTGCAGCTATAACAGCTTCAGCTCTTCTGGGAAGGCTTTCAACAAAAGTTAGGAGTGTGTTTATGGGAATTTTTGACCATTCTTCCAGAAGCGCATTTGTGAGGTCAGACACTGATGTTGGACAACAAGGCCTGGCTTGCAGTCTCCACTCTAATTCATCCCAAAGGTGTTCAATTGGGTTGAGTTCAAGACTCTGTGCTGGCCAGTTCTTCCACACCAAACTCGCTCATCCATGTCTTTATGGACTTTTCTTTGTGGACTGGTCCGCAGTCTTGTTGGAACCGGAGGGGGCTATCCCCAAACTGATCCCACAAAGACGGGAGCATAAAATCTCTTGGTCTGCTAAAGCATTAAGAGTTCCTTTCACTGAAACTAAGGGGCCGAACCCAACTCCTGAAAAACAACCTCACACCACTTTACACCAATGCATTCAACGCTTTGCATTGTGCTTGGTGTTGTAAGGAAACCTATTCCATGATGCTCTCTACTCACTGTTCTTGAATTAATCTGCAGGCACATGAAGTTTGGAGGTCTGTAGTAATTGACTCTGCAGAAAGTTGATGACCTCTGCGCATTATACGCCTCAGCATCCGCTGACCCTGCTCTGTCATTTTACGTGGCGTACCACTTCGTGGAGGAGTTGCTGTCATTCCAAATCACTTCCACTTTGTTATAATACCACTGACAGTTGACTGTGGATATTTACTAGAGAGGAAATTGCACAACTGGACTTGTTGCACAGGTGGTATCCTATCACGGTACCACGCTGTAACTCACTGAGCTCCTGAGAGCGACACATTCTTTCACAAATGTTTGTAGAAGCAGTCTGCATGCCTAGGTCCTTGCATTCATACACCAGTGGCCATGGAAGTGATTGGAACACCAGAATTCAATTATTGGGATGGGTGAGTGAACACTTTTGGCAATATAATGTATATCTTGATGCATCTTTGTTGCATTTTTTCTCTGGTTGGCAACAAGTACAACAAGACGGAACACGGGTGGAAACATGTAATATGGTTTTCATGTTTGTCGTGTCCAAAATATTAGTCTAGTGTGAAAATATTAGTTTAGTGTGATACAACTTGCATATAGCATGGCTCTTATCCAGGTCCCTTGACCCCTAGCATGCAGAATGCAGGTCACATAGCAACGTAAAGAGTCTTGCCTAGCTAGTTGCTAACAAAAAAGGCAAAGAGAAAGATTCAAGAACATGTGGAGACGAATGGACTTATTTGCATTTAGAAGCACCGCAATTGGTTTCCTCATACATTAAATCTGCAATAAGAGTTGCAAAGATGAAATCAGCTTCTCTTTTGAATTATCTTGTTCCACTTGAAATGCCGCATTTACATTCTGGCGCCTCAGGCACAATTTAAGGTGGAATGGGAAAATTTGAACAATCAAATAAGAATTGTTGAATAAGAAGCTGACTTCAGCCTCGTAAAACATAGCTAAAGCTTAAAGCTATAGCTGAAGCTTAAAGCAGGACAAAGTAAGTCTGTGTTTTCGTTTATACTTTTTTCCCTATACTAGGACATTATCACATACTAAGACATATTGGACATACAATATTATGACTCCCAAGGTGGTTTGATTAACTCTCTTGACCTAACCTAACTTTTAATGTAGAGGGTGCCGGTCGGATATCTTGCTCATCCAGTTGTGTTTTCGTTATGTGCCATCACAGACTGTCCAGGTGCTGCACTTCCACACTTCCAAGTTCTGCTCTTTGTGTTCAATCAACATTACAAAATTTTTTTAAAACATTTGTGAATCAATTCAGAATCATCCACATATGCATCACGATGCATCTAAGAATCAACTTTCCCCCACCCCCATATATATATATATATATATATATATATATATATATATATATATATATATATATATATATATATATATATATACATACAATATAATATTTTAAATTCATGAAATAAATAGAAATTTTGCACTATAATTTGCAGAGGAATGTGATATTTAGTACTGCAGACGATGCAGAGGATGTGTTATTTTCATATAGAAAATCAACAAATCTTGTGATTTAACTTTTGCATGCCTGCTGCATCTTAAGCCTGAAAAATGAATCGTAAGTGTACACTTTAAAGGGTTAAATGTATGTGATTGTTGTTGATCACACATTAAGATGCACAGCCTATTTTAGTTAGTGATACCTCTGATGAAAAACACCATGACATTTTACTGAGTGGGTGTGTGAGAGCGTGCACTTGGCCAAATGTTTGCGTGCAACTGTGTGTGTTTTTGTGTGTGTGCATGGGTGGGGAAGCTTTGCTGTTGACGTATCAAGACAGAGACAGAGATGGAGAAAGACAGAGAAAGAGCAGCTGTGTCAGTGTGCATGCATGCGCTTGTAATGTGTGTGTGTGTGTGTGTGTGTGTGCATGTGTGCGTGTGCATGTGTGTGTGTGTACCTCATCTGTGAAATGTCACAGTATGGATCGATGGGGCCTAACAAGGGCTAGAGGCCCTGATCTGATCACTCTTGTTCATGGAATCCACCCAAAACCATCATCCCTCTCAACACTACACTACAACACTACACTGAAGGCTTATTAATTTGGTTGTTAGGCTCAAGTGTTCAGTAACTGGTATGAATGATCTGGTGACCACTATTAAATGTAAAGACTACCTGCATAGAGACTTTGTAATGCATGCATTAGCACTGGTATAACACCTCACTGTCACTGCTGCACTGAGAATAGTTCACCAAC
Source organism: Pygocentrus nattereri (assembly GCF_015220715.1). Taxonomy (NCBI): domain Eukaryota; kingdom Metazoa; phylum Chordata; class Actinopteri; order Characiformes; family Serrasalmidae; genus Pygocentrus; species Pygocentrus nattereri. The sequence goes on along the minus strand of NC_051234.1, from coordinate 14,191,584 downwards.
CAAAAATATCCAGCCAATAGCATCCTGTGGGTGGCATCTTGTGGTCAGTGATAACTGACTATTGGATGGTTAACACACACTGTGCAACAGCAGATGAGCTACTATTGCTAATTTTATATATATACAAGGTGGACAAACAAAGTAGGTGTGTCTGTTAGTGTGGACAGTGAGTGGACACAATGTTATCCCTTTATAATCCCAGGTTTATTACATGCTAAGGCTTATTTTTCAGAGGGACTTCGGTGCAAATTGATAGATTTTTTCTTAGGTCATAAAAATAAAAAAGTGTGTAATAAAAAAAAGGCTCTGGCCTTTTAAAGGGTTAAGCTCCACTAGTCCTGCTGTATATATATATATATATATATATATATATATATATATATATATAGTATCTCACAAAAGTGAATACACCCCTTACATTTCTGCAAATATTTTATTATATCTTTTCATGGGACAACACTATAGAAATTAAGCTTGGATATAACTTAAAGTAGTCAGTGTACAGCTTGTATAGCAGTATAGATTTACTGTCCTCTGAATATAACTCAACACAGCCATTAATGTCTAAATAGCTGGTAACACAAGTGAGTACACCTCACACGGAACATGTCCAAATCGTATCCAATTGTGTGGTTGTCCCTCCCTGGTGTCATTTGACTCGTTAGAGTTACAAGGTTCCAGGTGTGAATGAGGAGCAGGGCTGTTAAATCTGGTGTTTTGGGTACAATTCGCTCATACTGGCCACTGGATTTTTAACATGGCACCTCATTGCAAAGAACTCTCTGAGGATGTGAGAAATGGAATTGTTGCTCTACACAAAGATGGCCTAGGCTATAAGACCCTATAAGAACAACCTGAAACTGAGCACAGTGGCCAAGGTCATCCAGTGGTTTTCCAGGACAGGTTCTACTTGGAACAGGCCTCGGTGGGGTTGAACAAAGAAGTTCAGTTCACGTGTTCAGCATCATATCCAGAGGTTGGCTTCAAAAAATAGATGCATGAGTGCTGCCAGCATTGCTGCAGAGGTTGAAGAAGTGGGAGGACAGCCTGTCAGTGCTCAGACCATATGCCACACAATGCATCAACTCGATTTGTACGGCTGTTATCCCAGCAGGAAACCTCTTCTGAAGCTGATGCACAAGAAAGCCAGCAAACACTTTGCTGTAGACAAGCAGTCTAAGAACATGGATTACTAGAACCATGTCCTGTGGTCTGACGAGACCAAGATAAACTTGCTTGGCTCAGATGGTGTCCAGCATGTGTGGTGTATCCCTTGTGAGGAGTACCAAGACAACTGTCACTTGCCTACAGTCAAGCATGGTGATGGTAGCATCATGGTCTGGAGCTTCATGAGTGCTGCAGGCACTGGGGAGCTGCGGTTCATTCAGGGAAACATGAATTGACATTCTGACATTCTGAAGCAGAGCATGATGCCCTCCCTTCAGAAATTGCGCCGCATGGCAGTTTTCCAACACAATAACGACCCCAAATGCACCTCCAAGATGACAACTGCCTTGCTGAAGGTAAAGCTGATGGACTGGCCAAGTATGTCCTCAAGCAGAAGGAGGAGGAGCGCAAGGTGTCTAACATCCACCAGCTCTGTGATGTCATCATGGAGGAGTGGAAGAGGATTCCAGTAGCAACCTGTGCAGCTCTGGTGAATTCAATGCCCAAGAGGTTTAAGGCAGTGCAACATAATGGTGGTCAAACAAAAAATAGATACTTTGAACACAATGTGGACATGTTTGCTGTGAGGTGTACTCACTTGTGTTGCCAGCTTTTTAGACATTAATGGCTGTGTGTTTTCAGAGGACAGTAAATCTATACTACTATATAAGCTGTACACTGACTAGTTTAAATTATATCGAAGTTTCATTTCTATAGTGTTGTCCCATGAAAAGATATAATAAAATATTTGCAGAAATGCAGAAACTTTTGTGAGATGTATGTGTGTGTGTGTGTGTGTGTGTGTGTGTGTGTGTGTGTGCGTGTGGTGCTTCTGTACTCGGTAGTTTTACATTTGTTCTCAAACAATTCACATGTTGTTAAAGTGCCCACTTTCAGATTTTAAATATCATCAAAAGAAGTATCTCCAAAAAGTAAACTTGCTCTCTTTGCTTTTAGTTCAAGTGGATGTACATTTTATTCTTAGCAAGTTTGGAGCATTTCTATTGGTCCTCTCACCTTGAAATTTTCACAAAATGTAAAGGACAACTGATGTGCTCAAATGATGTGCAAAAGTAATGATTAAAAAAAATAGGGATACATGTTTTTCTTCAGGCAGTGATGATGTTTTAGTTTAACCGTATAGAAATTACAACATTTTTTATACATAGATTTCATGAATGGGTCCCATTGCAAGATGGGAACCAGTGGTTAGCCTGGAAAAGGACAGATGAGATTAAGACCAAGATTAATTTGTATCAGTGCAAAGGCACTGATAGAAAGAAATTTAACTGGTCAGTGATGATTTGGACTAGACCCTGAAACAAATAGGAGCTGAACAACATAACTGTACTGTTGAAATGAAAGTGAGTTCAACTTGACGATGATGAAGCTATTAATTACACTGTTCTTTCGAGTTAACTGAGCTTGAGGACACTAGAGTTCCCCAATGCAAACTTCTTAATTTAGTCAAAAATTCTCCAATTTTTCATTGAGGTAAACAATGTAAAACCTACGTTTATCACTCAGCTTCTCCACTAACTGGAACTCTTTCCATCAGAAAATCCTATCAGACATTTTGTTATGATTGGCTAATGCATCATTGGAGCTTAAATTTAAGACCTCCAGGTGGAGATGGGTGCTTAGTCTGCACCATTTGCAAGCTCCTGATATTCCTCTGATTTCAAAGTCCTTACATATTTAACATACTGTAAAAATATTGTTTTAACTTTGAAAATGAATGCTGTACATACATATGTATGTAATCGGTAACCTTGTAATTTTAAATTGAACTGACCTCATTTTCTGCAATGCAGATAAGTTCAACGTCTGGTGATGTCTGTAAGATTCAGACTTCAAGCAGCCGTTGCATGCAAATGATATGCAAGTGTTAACATGACTAATTTACCATACATCCCAGTGCCATATTGCAAACACCTATGGCACCTTAAAATGGGGGTGCTATACATGACAATGGGCTGCAATTTTTACATGGTAAAACTGAAATGTACCCTTTATTGAAAATCTGTGAATGCATACTTAACTTGAATTGTTTGAGTAGAAGTGTAAAACTGTGGTGTGTACAGGCAAATAAAAATGATGCCTTTGTCCCAAACCTAAAGGGCATTGTATGACAATGTTCTGAAGGGATTGTTCCCAAGTTATGACAATGACAAAGGCCTAACTAAGAATGCCTGTAAAAGAGGCCCTTAAACTACAAAGATACATTCTTTCTGATTGACACCAATCATTCTACTGAATTTGATGAAACTATGGTGACCCCCCCCCCAAAAAAACTACTTAAAAAAATGACCTTAGACCTTGTGATGTTTACAATGGCTATGTTATGATGTTATCAAATGACTATATTTTGATATTAAACCTAAGGCATTAAATGAGACAACATCGCAAGCTAAATTAATAGGGTACTTTCTATTAGAATAGTTGTTTTAGAGTTTTTTTTTTAAAGATCTTTATAGTTTCTTTAAAGTAAAGTGAAAATTTAGATTTAAGTTTCATTTCACAAAAAAACTTCAAAAACATATTGTCCCACATAGGCGGACCCTTATTTTAGCCACATAGCCTGTTAGATTGTGTTAAAGTAAACGTTTCTCATATTCTGAAAATCAGTGCATAATATTACCAATTTTCACATTTTTTCACAAAAATTTTTTTTTGCACTTAAATAACTTTTCTGTATTTAATCTACGCCCACATTGGATGTTGAGGATAATTGGACCTCAGGGGCCAGTAATACCTGAAGACACACACACACACACACACACACACACACACACACACACACACACACAAAGGCTCCAACAAAAGTCCAGATACTTTCAGACCAAACAAATCAGTTTTTCTTTTCTTTATGATTTCAAAGTGCTGAACAGAGCCTCCAGTGAACCAAAGAGAAAAAAAGAAATCTAAACAAACCAGAAGAGACATTGATTTTTTTTTTCTTTTTTGCCATCTTGTTTCTTTCTCCAAAAGAAAAAACAAACAAACAAACAAACAAATGCACAACTCGTACCACAATATTTGAAAAAAGCTATTGAATAAAAACACTTCAAAATATTAGTTTTCGTCTTGTGTGTATATATATATATATATATATATATTTATATATTTATATAATTTTTACTTCTTCCATCTCTTCTCAAAAATGTTGCCTACTGGGCAACGTTAGCAAAAAGAAAAGCCCAAGTTGGTGATGAACATGTCCAAGCCCTTTAGGAGCCGGCGGTCTTTGCAAAATAAATACAGGCAAGAAAGGCGATAAAGAGAAAACCATGCATATGTTTTTTTTTCCTTTTTGTACAAATAAAAGACATTTTTTGCAACAAGTCCTCCATATTAATAAATGGCGTTAACAATATAAACTTACAAAAAAATGAACATGAACGCGGAATGTTTCGTTCCTCCTGCACTACGTCTCTTTTTTTTATCCTCCCTTGCTCCTCACTCTACCCCCTCTCTTTCTCCTTTTAAGTGCTTGTAGCCCAAATTCTCCTTTACTTGCTTTTCTTTTTTTTTTTAGTTCTACAGTCCTACACTACAATTCTCTGATTTTTTAGAAACCAGAAAATAAAATAAAAAAATCTACAGTCCTTTCAAGTTTGTGGAACTCGCGGTCATTAATGAGTTAGTGCGCAGAACTGGTCTGAGAAAATCTCTTTTCTGCTCGGTTTTAAAACCTTCACCTCACAAGGCGAGTCCTTAGTATTAAAATAATTTAGAGTTGAAATAGAAATGGAACCCACACACTCCCTTATTTCCATTGCTTTCCTCCTTGCTCCGCTTGCTAATCTGTTATTTGTTGTTCTGTTAAATAGCACTTAGTAAATTGCACTTGTATGCAGTTTTTGGGTGAAACAGAGTGTGATTCTGTGTTTAGAAATTTTAATGCACTTTTGTCTGTCTGTCTGGATGATGGTTGATTCATTTGTCTAAAGCTTATCTTAGAGATGCTTAACAGAATACTCCAGCATTTTTCAACTTAGTTTCTATGTGCTGCATCTGTAGAATATGGTGGATTAATACACACAACAATTTCTCTGTACAGAATAAGTGTTTCTCTGTATTTAATAAAATTTGAAAAGCACATGCTGAAGCAACTGCCCTTTGGCTACTATCATAAGTATTATAACATGGAAGTCAGCAGGTAACAGTTCATTTCCCCCGAGCAAAGCATAACATACTGTACCAACAACCGCATAACTCCTAACACCACATTCACCTACCTAACATGATTAAAATGATAAGTCGCTCTGGGACCGTCTACCAAATGCCATAAATGTAAACGTGTGTTCTGAAGAAAGCAGTTGCAACTGCGGGGTTGTCTGGAGGGCCTAGGCCCATTCACGTAGAGGACAAGCCTCAGATTTCTGTCTTCTAAAAAGAAAAAAGTTCTATGATGTCAATTGTATTATGTGTTGCCCATTGAACATAAATCATTTTTCCCAATCACTAAGACTGTGGCAATGTTTACATCGCTGCATGCCACCACTGGTCGTATGCATTGCTGTTAAATAAGGCAAGGAACAATGTTTTTCTTTTGACGGCAACAAATACACATCGTTGCCTGATCTACTGCTTTTGCAGATGTGGGAACTTAGCTGAGCTGTGCTAATTCTTGACATCGGCTGCTACTTAGTTAGTTTACCCTGGTGAAGAAAACAACATTCAATGCTGCAATCAGTTTTTGATTTTCTTGCCGTGACAAAGAACAGTGAGAAAATCGCAATCTTTAACCGTTATCCTGGACATCTACCCTGGTGCTGTGATAGGTATGCTTTTGATTAAATAGCCTTTACGTGCCATAGCATTCCATCAGTTGCTATAGTAACTATCTAGGTCAGCAACCATTTGTTGTGTTTTTTTCTCTCTGGTTATGGTAGCTACAATGAAGTAGGCTAGCTGGCTAGGTGGTTATCCTCACTATAAGCTATTTCTCTGGAATGTAATGCTTCCTAGCTGCCCCCCAATAAGACTATACCATTGTCCAATTACTGCCCCTAGCCATCACCGATTGATTACCGTATTGTGAGTGGCATGTGGCACATTGACCCTATCATTAGGAGATTGTGAGTTTGATCCCTGACCATGCCATCCATGGCCAGGAGTCAAAGGGAACATAACTGGCCTTGCTCTGTGTGGATGAGTAGGATGGCCCTTCCTCTCCCCACTAGTGTGATACTAGCGAACGATGCAAGCCTCTAGGCACACTGATCTGTCTCATGATGGGTGCTAGTAACAGTTCGTAAAAATGCAGTGGTGCTTCACATGCTAGCCTTTGCCCTCCTAGCTTGGTAGCGTGATATGATAAGGGGAGACTTAGCTAATGGGTTGAATTCACAGTGACTAAATTAGGGAGAAAATTTAACAAAATTAATAAAAGAGAGAAACTTTTTCACTTGCTAACAGCCTATAAATCATTAAATTAATGGCATGGCTAAAGCTTCCTGTGCTAGTTAGCCAAAAGCCTTATGTTACTATAGTCTCCTACTATTATTAGCCTCTATTTTTTTTAGATTTTAACAACTTTAACATAATCACAATGTCATTCAGTTTATATATATATATATATATATATATATATATATATATATATATATATGTGTGTGTGTGTGTGTGTGTGTGTGTGTGTGTGTGTTCCAGGTGTGGAAGGCTGCAGCACAGCTTTATCTTTTTTGTTAGCACGACCATAGTAACAAAAATTGCTGCCTCGTGCTGCTATAGAATCCAGACAGTGTATCAAAACTAACATAGGACATGGACTATAAGTTAAAAGGAAATACAGATTACAAGAACCATGTAAACATCGCGATAGATACAATCTATTAGCGATTACCATACCATCTCCTAAAATGAAATTCTGGCTATGTCACTGGTCTTGAGTCTTTGAGCAAAGTGTGCTCTTTCGTAAGAACAGGGAAATGTATTGGAATTATTTTCCATAGTAATCCACCGTATAGTGCAGATCAGGTTAAAAAAATGTTGGAGTATTCCCTTACCACACTCCTGCAAAAGAGTAGGTATGTGTGTGCATGTGTGATTAAACAGCTGTTGCCCTCGTAGTCTAGATGAATGACAGCGAAGTATTCTGACAGCATTCTTATTAAAAAAGAAGTATCCTTCCATGCTCTCTCCCTCAAACACACACATGCATACACATATGCACTCATTTCCCACGATACATTGAACCATAGTCCAAAAGAACAGCTCTGCCCCCCACCCCAACATACATACACACACTCTTCCACACAACCATACATTTCCAACATCTACATTTTCCAATGCAGAGCCAAAGTGAAAAAAGCTCTTCTCTGGCTGAGCTCCTGTGCCACCAAAGTCACACTAGAGACTCATTAGAAATGTAGTTCGTGAGTCTCTCTGGACAACAGGCTCCGCCCCTCAGTGATGCGTCTGCATAGCTGCCGTGGGCGTGTCTCAGTGAGCTTTTTGTGGGTGTGTCTGTGAGCTTTGTGAGCGTGTCTTAGAGCCATCAGTAGGGCAGGGTGTCCAGGAACCTGTCGATGAGTGGAGGGGGTGGGACTAAATCCTCCAGCTTCAGGTAGAAGATCCTCTGGAGGCCTTGAGTGCGCTGAGACCGGAGCTCTGCCCTCAGGCCCAGCACGGCAGCTGTGGGAGGAGGGGCCTTGCCTACAGCAGCCACGCCCCCGATCCCGCCAGAGCTGAGGTGTTCCCGCAAGCAGCAGACGAGCTTAGACTGCAGCTCCTCCACCTTCTTGGGCTCTTTGAGACCAGGACATTGCTCTGTGGAGACAGAGGGACAAGAAGGAATGAATGAGTATTTGCACCATATAATACACAATGCCATTTTTCACCACTACAAACTAAATATGGACTAGGGGTATTAGTTGTCAAGGTTCATTCCCCTATCCCCCTGTCTTTTGGTCTGACAGTGATGATATGCAGGTTCTTGACACTCACCCTTAAACCGATTCTCTAAAACAATTACCATCAACATGGGTAGCACAATTAGCAGAATTATGTGGTGCTGTGAACAGGCAAACTTGATTAGGACTTGACACTAATGCAGTTATCAATAGCAACACCGCAGCCCCAACACTACAAGCAGCCTTCTAATGTGAGACTGACACAAGCCTCCTGGCCGGACACATACATATAGACACACAAAAAGAAGGACTCTTATGGAGTCTTATGGATAGTTATGTAAAACCGTATGTGGCGTGTATATAACGGTTACAATAGGGACAAATGCCTTGAACTGTGTCATACTCCCTCCTAGCTGTTTGTGTCATTGAGTTAATGTGAAGTTCAGCTCTATCACTTTGGTGGTAATGTGTCAATAACAACCTTCAAGCCTGCCCACTCCACACACTTCTCACTCCTCAGACTGTATGTGCTTGTGGATGAGTGTGTGTGTTTATGTAAATTTCTGTAAAATCGCCCAAGAGCTGAGCATCTAACTCCATGTAAACTGCAAGGCAAGAATGTGAAATTGGGGTGCAGAGGGGGTTGCAGTACAACAACGACCTACAGTACCGTGCCAAAGCCAGACCACCCCTCATTTATTTAATTTCCAGTGCAACAGCAATTAAGTAGAAATATTCTAAATATTTTTCAGGAGATATTTCTCTCCAGGAGATGTTTCTCTCCATACTTCCACTGTGAGAAAATGACTATTGTTAAAAAGTGTAATTGGGATTACATGATTTGTGAGAAGAAAAAAATACAACCAACTTCTATGACTGAACTTTGGAGGTATAGAAAAATATCCCTGCAGATATCTTTGAAAAAACTGAAAGCAAGTCTCCTGAAACAGCAAAAGATGGACACATTAAATGCTGAAGGACTTGGAAATGTACTTTTTTTTCTAATGCTGAAAATTAATAACTTGCATTTAATGTCAATTTTGACCTCAAATTAAGTAAATAAAGAGTGTTGTCGCACTTACACAGTACTGTTTTTTATTTATACTAAATAAATAAAATAAAATAAAAATAAATACTATTTTATTTAAAATGTAAGCAAAATCTAAAGATATAAACAAAATCATTCAAAGTGGTTTTAAAAAGCTGATATTACTGACAAAAATACTGAAAAAATGGGCTTCAACACTTTTCCATTGACGTCTATTACAACTGTATTTTGTATATATATAGTCCAGATGTGGCAGACAGAGGTTAGGTTGAAAAAAGTCTGGATTTATTTAAGGGTAATAACTGAATAGGCCTGCAGTTTAAGGGGTTAAGGTTTGTTTTGGAAATTAATGTATGTGCATGCGCATGAGTGCACGCACAAGTGTATGTGTATTGTGTGTTGCTTTTATTTATCCTCATGCTGTGGGTGTTGAGTAGCCACAATGTCTCTCTGTCTACCTCTCTCCCTCTCTCTCTCTCTTGCTCTCTTTCTCTCTCTAGGGGATGATCGATGGCACTCTTTCACTGCGGACACTTTTAGAGGGTCGATAGATTGAGTGGAGGAGTGGAGAGGGGAACGGAGAGCAAGAGAGAGGGAGAAAGAGAGGGAAAGGGGGAAGGCGGAGGAGAGCAGGGCTCCGCTGAGTAGCGGTCGATTCCTCCCTCTACAGAGCTAAGTGCTGCTCCATGGAGGCCAACACACACACACACACACACACACACACACACACACACACACACACACACACACACACACATTCTGATGAAGACTGAAGGCTGTAGGTTCTGGTGGGAAATAAACTGTGGATGGGTGAATGGGCAAATGTATGGCTGGATAGACAGATCTATCATGTCTCTTTCCTCTTATTTTTAAAAATTAAACAAAAATGGCCAAGGAATAGAAGCACAATGAAGAATTCCAATAATTTTATGAAAGTTTAGCTTAATTCAGTGGTCAAAAGGTAAACAGAGTCCTTCAGAGTGGTTAGATATGAAATGTGTCTAGGTAAGCTTACCAACTCAGATGTCTTTAGAATGGTGGTTATAAGAACCAGGGGCGGTGTCATCTGCTTACCCTTTTTATTTATCATCTGAGCTTTTAAATGTAATTTTGATAATAGAAAAATATTGTTAAATCTGAAAAAAATTTGCATTTATTCAAGAGTATTTTGCCCACCAGTGCCCTGCATGTATCTCTCCACCGTGAACCAAAAAACAATATGCCTTTAAAATATGTTTTAAATCTTTATATCTTTTTTCAGAACTATTATAAAACATACCTGAGACATTATTTTAAACATAAGATGAGACCTTGGCTTGAAACCTTTTTTTACATCTGTTCACGGCAGAGGGACAAACTCAGGGTGTTGTAAGGCAAAGAAGTCCCCAAAGAAAACGCAGTTTTATCAACATTACACAAAAAATCCAGAAGACACATATCGGTTCACTGGTCATTTTGGGTAGTAAATAAAATGGCTATATGTGCACTGGAGACATGACCCCAGGTTTCAGTGAGATAATAATGCATCCTTTCACATCAAACCACTCTGAATTACTTTTCTTGATCTCATCCACTGAACAACTGGTAGATTTCTTCTTTAATTAACAATACATTGTGCTGCCATACAACAAACATGACAACTTCACATTGCCCTACTTTATCATCCAATAACCAACAAACCCCACCTGTGCTCATAGAAAGCACACAAAACGCTTTCCCCATCTCTCTCTCTCTCTCTCTCTCTCTCTCTCTCTTTTCCCATGATTAAAAGGGGATTATTTCTTCTGTGTAGGTAAACCCTATCTCTGGCATCACCTGCCACGCACCTGTGATCACCGTGACAACCGGCCAAAGCCACACATAGAGGTGTGAACGAGGGAATGGGAGAATGGAAAGCAAAGGAAGATGAGAGCAAAGTAAAAGAAAAGAGAGGCGAGAACGTGTCATAGTGTGACATCAGGATGGAGGGAGGATTATCCTCATACAACACAACTGACGTACCCATGTTGCCCCCATGAATGTGTTTTCTTGTAGCTGCTGTCGAGAGGTTGGACAAGATTCAACATAATGACAAGCTGTAGTGTGTTAACAATCCCAAATGATATGTGCGAAATGCCAGCTATTAGGGGAGATTAAGTTTAGTTTTGTTGTGTAATCAAGAGTTCTAAGACATGATGTCTGGGACAGTTGGTGTTTTATCATAAAGTTTAAGCTTAAAGCATTAAAAAGGTGGAGAACTGACCACAAGGTCAAATAATCCTCACTGTTTTTAACACAATTTTACCACTAACATTGTTAAAACACTGAAGATCTGTATAGGTTTACCAGTCACTGTGAATAGAAAATATAATGTTTTGTTCATCCTGGCCTAAAAGCTCAACAAGTTCATCATGCACCACATCTTGGCCTCACTTTCTGTAATAACTTTCATCATTTAAATCCCAGAGTAATCTGAGCTCTGTATAAAATTAAGGGATATCAAGAGTGGAGAAAATGTATCCAGCTACATAAATCTTCTTAACAGCAAGGTAAAGAATGGTGCCTCAAGCAGCTGTTTGACCAGCTGTTAGCATTAGCTGGCTAGTTAATGCAGCTATTTGAGAACCTTGCATTTATTTACTATTATTACTTGCTCAGAAGGTTGACAAAATTAAAAAATTACCAACCCTGAGTCTGATTGTGGTTGAGTCCTTTTCACCCATCCAAAGAAACATCTTCTGTTTTATTTTGCTGTCAATTGATCTATTGAAATCAGTCATTTTAAAGTATCCTATTTGACATGTCCACATGACATGTTACTAGAGTTTTGGCTGTTTCATTAAGTTGAATTGCTTCATTGTGGAAAGCTAGCCCTAGACTGCAGAGGTTATGTAATATGTTTATTTATTTTAGCTATTTCTGTTGTCCATTTGGAGCTGCTATGTATGTACAGCTAGAAAGCAATATGGTTAAGCCCTTAAACTCCCGAGCGTATTATATACTAAGACTTATTATTCAGAACCTACTTAGAATTCAGTGCAAACTGGTGGAGCTTTTCTTAGGTTAAAGAAGTCTGTAATAAAACTTTGGACAAAAACATTGGACGAAAAAGAAGAACTAAACTGTATCGTAATAATTTATATGGCAATTTATTGTGAGCTAAAAATTCATGTTTGTGACAGGCCTTGCCAACACTCTTTCAAGACTGTCCACCTCTACAGCAGTATGAACTCTGGTGAGGTGCGTTTATGCATGTGTTACCTGTGAGCAGCACTAGGGCGGACAGGCAGGAGAAGGCTGGCAAGTCCAGGTTCAGACTCTGAAGATGGGAGCTGAAGTCTCTGATGGAGTCGAGCCATTCTCCAAAGCCTCGCAGACACTGCAACCTATGGAGTACCAGCCCTGTGCAGAAAACAAACTTCTCCTCTGCCAACAACGACCTGTGAGAGAGAGAAGACAGAGAGAGAGAGGAATGGGTTAGGTTGAACAAGGATTGTTGTTATTTATTCAGCTTCAAGGTGCCATTTGATGGCTGAAGTTCAGTCACCGGCTTTCATCTTTTAATTAATCGCCACAATTCCGTCCACCAAAGGGATGAGATATCGCTTTCCATTTCTGCATCTGTCCATATTAGCAGTACACACACACATATACACATACACAGGCACACGCATACCAAACATTAACCCTCTCTCATCTCCACGGCTATAAATCCCAGCCCTGATTGGATGCTAAAAGTCTGCATGTGAGTCGTTATGCACGAAAACATTTACCATGGCGACAAATGAAAGCCAGCATAGGGAAGAGCACATCAAAAGATTGGAATGGACTTAATTACGTTTGAGCTCCCCCAATTAAAGCTCTTAAAACATTCCTGAGATTTCTCTCTCTCCTTTGCCATCCCCCATCTCTTGCTCTCTCATTCTGGATGTGGGACAGAACGCATGAAGTTGTGAAGTTTCTAATCGGCTTGGTTTCATTTGAATTACAGACAGCAGCACCAATTCAGATGAAAGCACATAAACAATCTCAACCCTTGCCTCTTTCTTCTGATCTTCTTTTCTTTTCTCTTTTCTTCTCTGTTGATCCCCTTCCTTCTCGTCTTTCAAACTTTCTCATCCTCTCATTTTTTCCTACCTACTGTACTCTTCTTAATTCTTTTCTTGTCACCTGCTCTTGTGTCTTCTTTTCTCTTCTGTTTGCTATTCCTCTTGTCCCTTCTCCACTACAATACTCTTCTCTTGTCCCAAAGTGTTCTCTTCTACTCTCTTCTCTTCTTTTTCTCCTCTCTTCCACTACACTGTTTGATTCTCCTCTTCTATCTCTTTTCACACTTCCTCCATCCTTTTCCCTCCTTTCTCTCTTCCTCTCCTCTCTTCTCATCTCTCTTCCTGTCCACTCTTTTATCTCTTCTCTTCTACTATACCCTTTTAATGTCTTCTCTGTCCTTCTTTTGTCTCCTCTCCTCTCTTCTCCTCTTCTGTATTTTTCTCCACTCATTTCCTCTTTTCTTCCCTACTCTCTTCCTCTCCTCTCTTCTCCACTGCTCTACTCTATTCTTTCTTCTTGTTTCTCTTCCCCTCTTCTCCTTTCTTCTCTTCTCCTTTCTTTACTTCTTCCCTTCTGTCTTCCTTTCCTCTCTTCTCCCCTCTTTTCTTTACTTCCACAGTACTCTTTTAATTTCTCCTCTTCGCTGTTCTCCTCTTCTCTATTTTTTCTGCTCTCATCTCTTCTTTTCTCTCCTACTCTTTTTTTCTATTTTCTCCACTACTCTACTCTTCTTTTCTCTCTTCTGTTCATCTCCTCTCTATTCTTCTTCCATTTTTTCCTTTTCTGCTCTTCTCTTCTCTCCTTTCTTCTCTTTTCCTCTATTCTTCTCCTCTCATCTCTTCCCCCTCTCCTGTCCTCCTTTTTTCTCTTTTGTTCTCCTCTCTCTTACTTTACTCTCCTCTGTTCTCCTCTACTCTACTCCCCTCCTCTCTTCTCTCCTCTTTTCTCTTCTCCTCTCTTCTACTTTACTCTTTTCTCATCTGTTATCCTCTACTCCACTCTTTTCCTCTCCTCTCATCTCCATCTCCTCCTCTCACCACTCCTCTTGACTACCTCTTCACTCACAACCCTACAATTTTAGGATTAAAAACCCTCCTTGTGTTTTTCCTGTGGAGTGCATGGCTTCTGCTCATGAGCTGTTCTTCATTAGCTCACAATTACAAAGCACACACACTCTTATACACAGCAGGAGAGGAAGTGAGAGCAGGAGGAAACTGAAAAGAGCAAAAGAGAAAGAAAAAGAGAGAAACTCTAAAATCTCATCTCTCTAATTCTGAAGCCCTGGAGTGCAAGTAATAGGAACATGTGCTTAATTAATGGAAATGCATGTAAACACAAGGTTTAGGTACATTACTGGTGAGTGGTAAAGACACAGGGATGAGTGGCAAACAGAGAATCTCTATGGAATTAGGAAAATGAACAAAAGGCTCTTCAAGACCTCATATTTATGTTTGCGTCAGAGTGACTCACTCATCGGCCGGTTCATTAATTTACTATGTGTGGTTTAGCCATGTGCACCAGTTACACATTGAGTGTGTGTGTGTGTGTGTGTGTGAGATGCTGTGAACGGGTGGTGAAGGTGTTCTGAATACACTGAATAAGTCTTAGTACTTCACCCTTTAATTTGCACACATTTGAAGTCCTCACTGCCACACCTGCATAGCTTACGCATTAGTTTAAGTAACTAGTTTAACTCACTATTCATAGTTACTGAATAAGTTATAGCAATTACTGAATAGGTATTATATGGATATTAATAGTAGTTACTGAATAATTTCTATTAGTTTCTGAATAATTCATATTTGTTACTTATTAATATATAGTAAAATTATAAATAATTAATTGTAAAAAATAATTCATAGTAGTTACTAAATAATTAATATTAGTTATTGAATATTTTATAGTTATTTCATAAGTGACTTCATAGTTACTGAACCATTTCTAGCAATTATTAAATAATTCATGGTTCTTACTGAATAATCTTCAAATTACCAGCTGAGTAATAAGACGGTTTAAGGATGATCTCATGACTTATGTTTA
Organism: Pygocentrus nattereri; assembly: GCF_015220715.1. Taxonomy (NCBI): domain Eukaryota; kingdom Metazoa; phylum Chordata; class Actinopteri; order Characiformes; family Serrasalmidae; genus Pygocentrus; species Pygocentrus nattereri. The sequence goes on along the minus strand of NC_051234.1, from coordinate 14,176,440 downwards.
AAGGTGTACATTTGTCTCTGTATAGAGTCTGGACAGGCATGAGTTTGGTGAGTGAGTGTGTGACGTAGGCCCGGATGAATCCCTCTGCTAGAGTGAGTCAGAACCCCAGCCTGAAGCCCCCTACTGAGGCTGTGACGCCACCACCCACTGGCCTCCCTCCCTGCACCTGCTCCCTCACAGGGAGAGAGCGGGAGAGAAAGGGAGAGAAAGAGAGAGGGAGAGGGAGGCTACATTGCTATTTAAATAGGGAGCAGCTGAACTGAACAAAAAAAATCATTTCCTGTTAAAGCAACATCAGAACGCTGCTGAGTCACTTGCACACAAATAAATTGCGCTTGCAACGCGAAAATCAACATGAGTTAAGCTTAAAAAAAAACCCTACATTAGTTAACAAAAGTGGAACTTACATGCAGTTATAAAAACAGTCTGCAACGGAGACATGACGTATGTTTGTGTGAGCTGTATGTGTGTCATGCACACAGAAGAAAGGGTTAGGGAGGGCTGCTATCCCATAACTTTAAACAAGTGAGTGCCGAGGTGGTCTGCACAGTGACCATAGCAACCTTACAGCTCACAGTGAACCGAGAGGGACGAGGTCAGCGTTTAGAGTCTTTCAAAAATGTAAACTTTTGATTCAATGAATCTGATTCAGAATGGTTCAACTTTTGCAATGTGGTATAATCTGAACCATGAATTTAGTCAAGCTTCAAGCAATTAAGCAAAGCCAGAAGGAAGCTTTGACACAATGTGAGAAACTCATCCCACCACATGGTCAGAATTTCTCTGGGCCAGTGACTAATATGCTGCTGTTATTAAAAAAAAATTCTAAAATGACTACCATTCACCATCACCGACATCCGCTTTCTGGGTAAGTGAAGACCTACCTGTTGGCCAGGCGGAGCACAAACAGCTCTAAGAAGGCGGAGTCTATAAGTAGGTTCTGGTCGTCGTGGTGAAGCTCTGAGAATCCCGGCAGTCGCTCTGCCCAGCAGCGTGTGACCTCCATGGAGCCGGTCAACACTCTGTAGAACAGCTGAATCTGCTGAGCCTCGGCAAGACCACCCGTCTCTACTGCGCTGAACTAGACAGATGGAGATGGAGAGAGATTTAATACACATTTGCCGTGTCAGTTAGTCTCCAATATAGCATTGATTCAGGGATTTGAAAAGGCCAGAGAAGAAAACAGGCAGAAAAACATCTTTCCACGAAAAGATACATAGGGTATAAAAAAGTATATCCAATTTCAAGCATTTTACAACACTAAAATTCATAATCCCACATAGTTTAAGACCTTTTCACACCAAGTACAATGTTTCAGGAGGGAAATTTTTTTTTACCCTTTAAAATGCCAGGCTTGTTGCATACTAAGGCTTATCATTCATTAACTTCAGGGACTTCAATGTAAAATAATGGAGCTTTTCTTAGGTTATAGGAGGCTTGGTAAGGGTTAATGTAGTAGAGCCTTCGCAACAAACCTGATGTGCTCATGTGATGTGTATAGTAATAAAGAATTTATCATTTTCCTGTCCATATCCTATATTTTATTTCATTTATTTTCCCTAGTGCTTCACTTTTAACATTAGTGAGTTATTATGTACCAAAAAGAACAGTTTTTTTGTGTTCTTGTGCCTTTAAGAGTGATAACATAAATAAATATTCTGATTGGCTGCACTGTGTTTTGCCTCATTCAAAAAGCAGGCTGGAATGAAATATTCCTTATAACTTCAGAATGAATGGGTGGAGCTAAACCGCTGGCTGCTTTAAGAATGACGTACGAAGCAATACAGGAAAGACAATGAGTCTATCTCAGTGTTAAAGTAGCTGTATCGTGGTGCGAGGAGGTGGATGCATGTGCTGAGATAAGCGACTTTTATTATGGGCAAATCTAGGGTCATGGTCAAAACAGTCCAGGTTCACAGACAAGGGGCAAACACAGGGCTTAAATACAACAGGGATGATGAGGGACAGGCGGAATCGGTGACAATTAGGGGCGGAGTCACAAAACAAGGGGCCGGACTAGGAAACCAAAACAAAGAAAACGTGGACTAGACCAAAACAAAACACAAACACATGGACAGGGCCGGGAGGGGCCAATTGTGACAGTAGCAACAACAGCCTGTTTCATTATAAGGTACATATAAGGAGAGGTTGGAAAATATAAAAATTAATTGAGTGTTTTCGCTACATAAGCTGAGACAAATGTCATAAGTTGGACCTTTTTTTGTTTTTTTTTTTGAGGGAAAAAAATTTAGGATGTGAACAATTTGTATGTTCAAAACCATTCAAAGCACCCTGTCAATGACATACAGTATCTCACAAAAGTGAGTACACATGTTCACATTTCTGCAAATATTTTATTATATCTTTTCATGGGACAACACCATAGAAATGAAACTTGAATATAACTTAAAGTAGTCAGTGTACAGCTTGTATAGCAGTATAGATTTACTGTCCTCTGAAAATAACTCAACACACAGCCATTAATTTCTAAATAGCTGGCAACACAAGTGAGTACACCTCACAGTGAACATGTCCAAATTGTACTCAAAGTGTCAATATTTTGCATGACCAGCACTACCTTAACCCTCTTGGGCATGGATTTCACTTCACTTCAGAGCTGCACAGATTGCTTCTAGAATTCTCTTTCACATCCTCTGTGATGACATCACGGAGCTGGTGGACGTTAAGACACCTTGCGCTCCTCCTCCTTCCGCTTGAGGATGGCCCACAGGTGCTCAATTGGCATTGGGTCTGGAGACATACTTCGCCAGTCCTTCACTTTTACCTTCAGCAAGGTAGTCCTCATCTTGGAGGTGTGTCTGGTGTCGTTACTGTCTTGGAAAACTGCCATGCGGCACAGTTTCTAAAGGGAGGGGATCATGCTCTGCTTCAGAATGTCACAGTACATGTTGAAATTCATGTTTCCCTGAATGAACCGCAGTCTAGGGCACTATGGCACCATCTGAGCCAAGCGAGTTGATCTTGAACAACAGGATATGGTTCCAGTAATCCATATTCTTGGACTGCTTGTCTTCAGCAAACTCATGGCGATGCAAACCGAGCTGATGCATTGTGTGGTGTATGGTCTGAGCACTGACAGGCTGACCTCCCACTTCTTCAACCTCTGCAGCAATGCTGGCAGCACTCATGCATCTATTTTTTTAAGCCAACCTCTGGATATGATGCTGAACACATAAACTCAACTTCTTTGGTCGACCCTGGCGAGGCCTGTTCCAGCCCTGGAAAACCACTGCATGACCTTGACCACTGTGCTATAGTTCAGTTTCAGGGTGTTAGCAATCTTCTTTCAGCCTAGGCCATCTTTGTGGAGAGCAACAATTCTATTTCTCACATCCTGAGAGAGTTCTTTGCCATGAGGTGCCATGTTGAATATCCAGTGGCCAGTATGAGCGAATTGTACCCAAAACACCAAATTTAACAGCCCTGCTCCCCATTCACACCTGGAAGCATGTAACTAATAGAAAATATTTGCAGAAATGAGAGAGGTGTACTCACTTTTGTGACATGCTGTACATAAGCTGACAGGATAGATACTACATATAAAGGGAACAAATCATGTTGTATTATACATCATGTCATGGCTATAATGCTCATTACCTAACAAATGTGTCAATAAAAACATTTCTTAAACTAAATGCAATATCCTACTGTAGAATTGTAGACAATATTTCAATCAGCACTGATCTGAGGCAAAAATAATTGTGTACATTTTTTCTTACCAAACAATTGTAACGGCAGCAAGGAGCTTCACACACTCACACATGCACACGCGCACACAGGTACCTGGCTGTAGTCCAGTTCTCGGGGTATGGACTGGGAGTAGGCTCTGACCAGAGCGTTGAGTAGGCTGAGAGGGGGTGAGGGAGGGGATGGCTCAGGCTGGAGCGGACTCTTTGGCTTGGACGGCAGACGACCTCTCCTCCCCTTCAGGTTATCTGTGCGCACCACTGTATAAACACAAATACATACACACTTTACTCTCAGCACGGTACGTGCCTACATCAATAAAGTGATATGAAAATCTTTACCAAAAGAAAACAAAGTCATTGGTTTATAACAATAGGCTGCATCACAACACAGCAGCTGTTAACATTAACCCTTTCAGACCTACATTGGGCCTTTTTCTGATTTTGAATACTTGCACAACTATAACTGTAATTACAACTGTAACTCTGCACTAAATACTGTGCACTATGTACATAAAGAGACATTAGCAATTACAACCACAAAAACAGCCTGAATTGTTATGCAATTTATTAAAAAAAAAAAAACACTGACAACAAAATGTGACATCACCAGTACTAATAATGGGAGGGACTCAATCTACATAAAAAGGAATAAAGAAAGGACCATGCAGTGGGACAATCTACCCTATTTTGCTACAAATTTAAGTGACAGTTTGATGATGGAAGGAAATAGTACACATTGACAAATTTAGCATGTGTTTTACATAAGAGAACTGCACTGAAATTCTATGAAGCTATGAAAACAATGTTGAATCGGCATCATAATTCAGTCCTCAATGCACTGCTCTCAAAGATTACAATGACAGATTTTAATAAATCTGTTTCTCTTCTTGTCCCATTGTCCATCTAATAGTGACTCTCACTGACCAGTAGAGGGCACTTGAGAGTCGTGCCATTGTCCAAGCCTCACAGGCCATTCAGGAGGAAAACAGGACAGTGTGTGCTCAAGACAGTATCAATTATATCAGGACAGTGAAAAAACTAATGCAACAAATGTATTTTATCTAAATATATACATCATTCCCACAAGAAATGCTATCCATTGTGTCAACTGAAGTAAGTCAAATGAAAGACAAAATAGTATATTTCATTCATGTGGAAATGAATAAAAATTAAGTAAATTTGGCACATTACTTTTTTCTTTGTATCCCATTTACACCAATCACCGGCCATGCACATATCTGTGGCTTCTTCAAATTAATACCATGCCTTATGCTCAAACAACACAAGATGACATCAGATTTTCTCATAAGCATGATTATAAAAAAATATCCCTGCAACCTATACATGCTTGCACCCTATACTGTGTAATTACAGCAGCGGATCAGACCTGATTGTCGAGATGGAGTGCTTGGCGGTAATCCTGTAACCGATAAACATCCCCATTACCGCTTAATTCTTTCACACATTCAAACCAGGTGAGCGGACCAGCTGAGGGCTGAAGCTATATTAGCGCACATATCCTCCAGGCCTGCCTGTGTGTTTTAAGTGATTAAGGTGGCGGCCGTCCATCTCCTCCTCTGCTTTGTCCGTCTGTAACCGCAGGTCCAGGTGGGGTCATATGGCCCTGATAATTGCCATGATAAATAGTCAAACAAGGCAGGATCGTGCACGAGCGCTGGGGGGAAGGCAGTTTACTAGGAAGCCCTTATCAATGTCTGGCCATGGCTTGTGTGTGTGTGGACAGTGTTTGGCTCTCTGTGGGTCCCACTATGATGGAAAATGTGCAACACTGTGGGGACATTTGGCAGGTCTCCATCAGGAAGTGTACAAAATTAGTTTTTGTAGGTGAAGCTGTGTGTTTGTATTTAGCTTGTTGTGGGTACCATACCCAGGATGCTGACAGGAATACTCAGACACTCTGGCCTTATGGGGACATTTGACTGGTTCCTATGAGGAGAAATGTTTTTTTGTTTGCTTGTTTGTATATTTAACAAAAGTTCATGTGTGTGCAGATGTGTTCTTGTTTAACTCATTATGGGGAACTAGTATACCCAGGACGCTTACAGGAAAATACAGACATTCAGACTTTATATAGATATTTGGCTGGTCCCCATAGAGATTTTTTTATTTGTTCATTTATTTATTAATGTATTTATTTATTAAACAAAAATACATGTGTCTGTGCAGATGTGTTCTTGTTTAGTTCATTGTTGGGACTTGGTGTACAGAATGCTGACAGGAAAACAGGTATTCTGATGTTAGGGGACAATTAACAGGCCCCCATTAGGAAATATACTTGTTTTATTAAACAAAAATGCACTCGTATGCAGCTACGCATTCATGTTGATCTTATTGTGGGGACCTAGTGTACCTACAACACTGACAGGAAAAGACAGACATTCTTCACTGTGAGGACTTTTCCCCATGATGAAAAATGTTTGTTTATTTATGTATTTATTTCATAAAAATGCACTTGTGTGTGTGGCTATGCATTCATGTATTTTGTGGGAAATACAGTATTCTGGATACTGGCAAGAAAACAAACATTCTGACATTGTGGGGACATTTGACTATTCACCACAAAGAAAAGCTGCAGTTTTGCTGAAAACATAGTACAATCTAAAGATTTTCTTTTGGCTGTAGAGTTTAAGGGTAAGGTTTGCTTAGATGTAGCACATCAACATTTAAGTGTCAGCACACATTTAACTACAATAATAGTCAATGAAAATATCCTATATAGACAGGAATACAAACTTGTGTGTGGCCATGTGTACTTTGTGCGAACTCGGTGCACTCAGGATACTAACAGGAAAACACTGGACATTTGGCTAATCCTAATAAACATAACGAAAAAATATTTTTTTATTTGAAAAATGAAAAGAGCCAAATGTTTTCTGCAGGTTTTTGATCTTAAAGATAGGCCTACACACTTAAAACAATATTCTATACAGCACCAACAAAGGTTATCTGACCTTATGAATAGTGGAACCCTTTTTAGTGTTATAGAGCATTTAAAAAGGTTCTTGAAAGAACCATACACAACAGTTTCTCCATTGTAAAGAAGAACCATTTAACCATACAAAGAACCATTTAAACATTCACAAGGTTCTTTGAGTTCTCATTGTTCTCTACACACTTTAAAAGGGTGCCCCAAAAGGTTCTCTGAGTACTGCCATGGTTCCCTAAATAACCATGTTTGAAAAGAGATTTTTGAATAACCTTTTTCAAGGCTTAAAGAACTTTGACATAATTGTTCTTTACCAATTTAAGTTTTTTTTTCAAGAACTGTTTCAATTTCTTTCAGCTTTAAAATTGTTCTTCATACTCACATACCTCATTTACAACAATGGGTCTTCCAAGAACCACCTACTGAAAGACTCTCTAAGAAACCGTAACTGGTTACTATATATAGTATTGCACAAAAAACTCTTCATCTTTTAAGAGTGTGCCCTTTAAAATGTTTTTTTAGTAATGGTTATATAGAACCAAGACAACTTAAAGAATGTTTAAACAGTTATTTGCTAGGTTCTTTTCTATGATGGTGACTGAAACTGGTATATATGGCTTTTTAAAAAAACATTTTAAAACGCTTCTATATAGCACCAAAAAGGATCCATATAAGTGTTGCTTTTATAAAGAACCCTTGAAAAACCCAGATGCAGGGTTAAGTGTAGCTAGTACTTGTAGCATTTCGCTACAGTAGTACAGAAGTCAGTGTAAACACCTAACAAAGGCAGGGATACAAGCGTGTATGTGTCTGAGACGTCCTACCTTCCTTCACCATGCCCACACTCAGACACTTCTGGAAGCGGCAGTACTGACAGCGGTTCCGTCTCCTTTTGTCCACAGGGCAGTTTTTACTGGCCAGACACACGTACTTGGCGTTCTTCTGCACTGTCCTCTGCAGCCGCAAATGACAAGAGAGAAAAGAAAAAAAAACTAAGCAAATCAAATAGAAAACACCTTGTTTATTTTTTTATTTGTTTAACCCCCAAGTTTCTCTCTCTTCCCTTAAACATGAAAAGGAAGCTTCCGGGTCAGATTTTAATTACAATGTGAAAAATAAAACGCTCAGGCCCCATCAGTATAATTAGATAAAAATTAATTTCCCGCCACGCCTCGCCCGCAGCGCGAGCGCTTTATTAGCGCGGATGAGCGGCTCCCGCGGGACAGGGCGCGCGCCGCCTGATAAACACGAAGAGATAGCGAGAGAGAGACAGTGAGAGAGAGAGAGAGAGAGAGAGAGAGAGAGAGAGAGAGAGAGAGAGAAGCTCCGGGACCTGTTTTCTCCTCCGCTGCGCCCGAGTGCGATTATTACTGACCTTATTAAAGAGAAATCAAAACTGACCGCGCCATAAAAACACTGAGAGAGAGAGAGAGAGAGAGGCGCGGGTGGGGGGTGAGGAAGAGAGAAAAGAAAGCGGAAGCAAGATGGCAGAAAGAGACAAAAGGAGAGGAAAAGAGAAAAGGACGGGAGATAGTGGTAGAAGGGAAACACGTGAGAAAGACAGCAGACGGAGAGGTGAAAAGAAAGACAAGGAGGGAAAAAGAAGGTGGAACAGACAAGCACGACACGAGAGAAACGAGAGAGAGAGAGAGAGAGAGAGAGAGAGAGAGAGAAGATGGAAAAGAGAGTGAGAGAGAGAGACGAGAGAAACAAATGAGAGAGACAGATGAAGTCTGAAATGAGAAATGAAAAATGAGAGTGAAAGAGAGAGACGAGAGAAACAAATGAGAAAGAGATGAAGATTTGAGAGAGAGAGAGATGCAGACAGAGAGAGAGAGAGAGAGAGAGAGAGAGATGGATATGGCAAAGGCAGACATACGTAGTGTTCATTGGGGAAGCTCGTGGTTTAAACGGAGGCGCTGATTGTGCTGCGTGCGAGCGGTGAATTCTGGCCTAATTAGGATTAATTAATGTACAAAACACGAAAAGAAAATTTAACGAGCAACATCTGTGGCGTTTAAGCGCGGGGTAGCAACACGGATTTCATTACCGAGCGCCAGAGGTTAGCCTAGCACTGACACCGCCAGGCCTCAGCTCTGTTGTCTTGTTAGTTAGCAGCTTCATTATTTCACTTATTTAAATCATTCTTAACTTTTTAAAGCGCTTTTACAGACTGTCCATTCTATCAGACGCCTCCCGCTGCACTTCCTCCAGCAAAGATGTCAACACAAATGTCTTATGCTGTAGACATTGTGACTCCTGGTTTCTGTCATCACCACTTTCTCTACAATGAACTATTTCACATTCAACCAGTCTGAATGATTTTATTTACATCTTAATGGCTTAATTATGTAGAAATGCTAGTCAACCAATAGCATTCCCATTTAATCAACAGGTGAACATCACTCACAGGCCACAAGGCCTAGCATAGCATGCAGATACCCTCCGCTCCCGCGCCTCACACAGCAGGCAGTCACGTGACATCTCTCCTGTTACTTAAATTAATAGGACACAGCGCACAAGCTGGTTATGGACCAGTCTAATCTAATATGAAGGGCTGCCCCAAGCACGCACACACACACACACACACACACACACACACACACACTAGCATATACAAATAAGCACGTGGCGTTTGATGGAGATATCTCATGAGCGGCTACCAGTTAATCCAATTTACGGATTTTTGTTTTGCATACGTCCCTCAGTTCATTTCCAAATGATGTTAATTCGGTCTCTTTTAATTAAGAGGCAAATGAAGCCGAGTCTATTCAGAAACAAGCAAGCTGGAGCTCAAGTGAAAAAATCAACAGATTTAAAGTCTGCACAGACTTTTCATTAAAGCTTGTCCAGTAATTTATAACTGGATAAAACACCTGCATACCAGTACACATATACATTTAGGGTATAATAATTTAATAATGTATTAAAAATACAAAAGTGATCAAAACAATATTGAAATATAAAACTACATCAGTGATATGCCCTCAGACTAGGCCCAGAACCAAATCACTGAGGGTGCCTCACAAATGAATGGGATTACATTATAGGAAAGCACATGGTTATTCTATTTTTTCAATACTATAACAGTTAATTAAATATATGGCTGACATTTGCTCATAATTATATTATACATAAAAAGTAAATTAAATGGGAATTCCACTGAAATTCTGCATATTTAAATAGTTATAATTTCAGAGTTTTGATGTAAAATGCCTCATTCTAGAGAAATGTTTTGACTCACACTTCTTTACAGTGGTGATAGGAAACAGGGATCACAATGCCTACAGTGCAAATATAGCCATTTAATTAACAGTCCTAACTAGTGAACCTATACCTATTATCTGAGCATTTGTATGTAATGTTAGAATTGTTCACAGTGGTGGTGATAGGAACCAGACATCAGAAGTGTTTAGTGCCTCTAAGAGCTACCCCACAGAAAACTTTTACACAGAAAACTATTACAGATACGCTGCATGAAGCCTGATATTAGTTTGGCCTAAAACATATTTTTTAACATCTCTTCCTGGCAAAGAGGTGCATGCAGGGTGTGGTAAGGCAAAATAGAATCCCCAAAGAAAACATTTTTTAGACTTAACCACTACTATTAATTTTAAAAATAAAATTATAAAAGACACATTTAGTATCACTGGTCATTTTAATAGTAAATAAAATGGCTGTATTTGTGTTGACATCATGACCCCTGGTTCCTATCACCACCACTGTATAGAAAATCCTTCTCTACAATTAACCGTTTCACACCAGATAAACCATTTTAAATCTCGTTGACTAAATTATACAAACTTCCATTTGTCCCATGCTCTAATTGCTAATCTGTGGAAATGAACGTAAGTGAAACAAGCACCAGGTGTGTTATGGAAGAGTGGTGCTTCACATGAACAACACAACAACACAATATAATTGTGTAGAAATTGGTGTCCATGAATGTAGGCCTACTTGCTGTCTTGGTTTGATTAATTTCCTTAATATTAGCAAACATCCAGTATACTAATGGCAATGGAAGATAACTGCTGCACAATAGACTGTTTGCTGTGATCATGTTCAATACCTTGTTAACATGTAATTGTTATGTTGGGTTATTATGCTACAATACCAGAGCCATTCTACATATCTAAATAGTGATCTGCATGCTCTCATTGGTCTTAGGTAGCAAGGGGCAGTTGTCTTAATGCAGTTTCCCCAATACTGAACTGTGGGCGTGAAAATTCAAACTGCAGTGCATGCTTTTGCATCCCCCTATAGAGCCAGATTTATGTCAGTCAGGTTCTGAGATTAACCTTTCAAAACACTGAAGCAATATATAGTTATGTTAGTGTCAGACTCTAATATTTTAGTTGTGTTTTTGTAACATGATGTTCATTTTACAATTCTGGCATGTTGACAATGTTATGCCAGTTCAGGGTTTTGTTATTTATAGCTCATTTCCACTCTTAAAGGTCTATGTTTTACACAAGGACATGCATTCTTTTGTTTTTAAATGTGTATTTTTCTGAGCTAAACCAGTCTCGCGATGGTACAGTTTTTATTATATGCTGTCAGGATGTGAGCAGAAAATACAACTTCTAAGATTGAACTTTGCATAATCAAGACATTTTCAACATTATTTTAACAATATTAATGCCAGAATCGAAAATCGTATTGACCCTAAAATTGTGTATCATTACACCCCTAAGAGTGCAAACACAATACACAATATTCCCGCTCACATTCATGTGCAACACCAAGGAATGTACTTCATGGTTCTTCTAAGTAGGTTTTCTAATTTTTAAACAGTGATGCAGCTACACACATTTTCATATACAACAATCACCTGTAGATGCCTCTTTAAAAGCTAGGAAAATTGTATATGTTTTTAATGTACAATGTCAGGATATGGGCTCAAAAAAAGAAAACTTCTACCACTGAACTCTGTATAATTGAGACATATTTAGTATTATTTTAACAATAATGACATGAATAAAATTATGGAACCTAAAAATATGTGTATGGTTTAATCCCTAATGCATATACACCCACCAGTGCACACACAATATACACACATAATGTCGTATGCAAGAGTTTAAACACCCTCAAAGTTATTTGAGCATGGGTGCCAAATCCTTTGCATACACTGTAAAATGTTGCATTGAATTTACATATTTTAAAAGTGTACATCATGTCCAAGTGAATGAGATATATTTCAGAAACACAATTATTGAATCCAGTACACTCAATGCACCTTTTTTCAGTACACATACCACTTAAATAGATGTCAGAACACACAGTGATGCACACATGAACACACTGTCATTCCAGCAGTACTGTGCTCTTTTGCTCTGCATGGTGTATGTGTGTGTTTGTGTATGGGACAACTGTGAAAAATTCTGCCCCGGTGACTTGTAGCCATAAATAGATGTTTTATTTCTGTAGGACCCACAAGAGTCTGCAGGATTGAAGTCTCATGACATTTATGAAACTTGTATATTTCATCAAAACGTCTGTGCATAACACTGGTGGTGACTGATGATAACACATAGTTGCATAAACTGATTTTTTATGTATTGTACTGTACTCCAAATTTCTAAACTGCAGTACACCGAACACACACTATACTATACGATCTCCCATGAGTGGCTCTACAAAAGCTGGAGAAATTGTATACTGATTATTTGTTATTACATGATGTAAGGATGAAGGCAGAAAATGCAATCAAGTTCTAAGACTGTCCTGACACAGTTTTACATTCCATATGTCCTTCAATTCTACTGACTTTCCAAATTTTCTCAATAATGAAACTGTTGAGATATAAGCAAAGTCATTCAGTGCTTTGATGTGAAATGCTCTATTCTAGAGAAACTTACAGACTCTGATTTCTTTACAGTGGTGGTGATAGGAACCAGATGTCTGATGAGTTTAGTGTCTCTGAAATCTCATTCTCATAAGATTATTACAAGAAATGGTTATGAATATGCTGCCTGGTGCCTAAAATGTTGTTTTATGATAGTTTTGAGATAATGGTCTAAAACATTTCTTTTTAAATCCATTCATGGTGGAGGGGTACATGCAGGACAAAGAAAGCATCTATTTTTTCAGATTTACCAACATTTTACCATTATCAACATTACATATAAAAACTTACAATGCAAGTATATCCATTTTATTTTCTGTGTGTAATGTTAATTATGGTAAAATAGCATAGGCATTATTTTGCTTTACAATGCCCTTTCTCTAAGTGAGTTTCTCCAGAAAATTGCATTCCACTCTATACCACTCTGAATAATCTTGTTTACTTAACAGTTTAATCATTATTTAACATGAAGAATTAGTGGAATTATTTTTAGTTCCTCAATTACGTTTATGTGGTGCTATAACAATAATCAGTCACAGAAACGCTGGAAAAACTAGACTACAACCAGACTACAAATATGCAAATCTGCAATCGTTGTCTGGAATCATCTTCACACACACACACACACACACACACACACACACACACACACACACACACTGCTGCGGTCCAGTGCACAGCAGGGTCCGCAGGGCTGGTACAGACATGCAACTGTAGATTCATGACATGTAACATGTGCTAATGGGCCAGTCGCACATCCAAAGGCCTTCAGGGACCCTCCATCCGTCCTCTCGCCTAATCAGACACTATCAGACTCTCTCTCTTTCTCTCTTTCTCTCTCTCTCTCTCTTTCTCTCTATCTCTCTCTCTCTTCCTCTCTCTCTATCTTCTTCTCTCTCTATCTTTCCCCCTCTGGGTGTGTAATTAGAAGTGTGTGTTTGTTCAAGAGGAGAGGTGGAACTGGGTCATCATTAATTGGTTAAGTGTGTGTGTGTGTATATATATATGTGTGTGTGTGTGTGTGTGTGTGTTATCACTGATCCCTCTCATATACTAGCGCTGTAATATATGTTTCTTTTTCCGCTTGCTGTCTCTGTATATCTCTATTTGTTAACACATTGCAGCGCTGGAATGAAACCTCTACACGTGCATTTCATTAAAGCTTCCTATCACTACCCATCTTTAGCCCTATTGGAGCTGGGTTAGTTTTAACTAGGAAGGTAATGTCATTTAAAGGGCCCATGTCCTACATTTTATTTCTCTCTGAGGTAAGCTATATAACGTGTGTGGGCTTATGTGCTAAAACCAGACATAATTCATTGTTACAGGACCATCTTCCAGTCTCCTTTTATTCCTAAGAATTAAACAGGCTGTTTATGTAGCTTTCTAGGAAGGTGTTTTGTGACCACATCTATAAAAAGTGTTACAATGTTAGTGGTACATCAGTTGAAAGCACAAGTAAATTTGACTTCAAATTATTAATTTTATTGCTGTCATTTAAAATTGATTTAAATACTAGATTTAAGACTGTTTGAAGTACTGTGCACAAGTCAGACACCACCCTTCGGTGACTTGATCGTGTTCAGTTCCTTTAGTTATGGAATCAACTGTGCCATATTTCATTGTAACTGTATTTTTAAAGTTGCATTCACTCCCCATGCCCTGTCTGCACTCCAAGCATTTTAAGACATTTTTCAGTTTTAAAACATTATGAAAAGGTACAAATATGTACCTTTTCTTACTAGCTTAAGACAAATGGTTGGACATTAAGACTTGTCTTGTAGCTTTGGGGGTATATTTACATTGTTTGTACCTTGAAAAACAAGAATGTGCATGTAAAGTATCCTTTTCCTGGAAGTTTGAAAGAAATTATTTGATATAAACAAAATGGGGCTCCTAACAACCACCTGCAAGATGGTAGACGGTAGACCACCATAACTGCCAGTATCAAATGAACAGTGTTAAAGCATTCATCTTTGAAAAATAGAAACTCAAGTCTCACTTAAGGTTTGAAAAATCCACAGGTGTTTCTGACCATCTTCACTGAGAGAAGAACTTAATGCTATAGGTCTTAAAGGTTGTGTAGCTGTCAAGAAGCCTTTACTGAGATAAAACAGACAATAAAAAGAACATTTGAAACTATATATCTGAGATGCATAGTAAGGTTTTAGGGACTCATTAGCTGACTGAAGTCTAAACTTGAATATCATCCTTAAAAAATCAAAAGTAAGTCTCCTGAAATAAATTGAAGCTGTATTAGGCGAATGATGGACACATTAAATACTATTTAAATATTTCATTGTTGAGGTTCTGCGTACTTTTCTGATAAATTCCTGAAAAATCAAACTTGTACATAATGGCCATTTGGCCTTGAAATTTAATAAATAAAAAGTGATATGGTAATGCCTCTGCTCTGTTTAGCTGCCATGTATTGTGCCTCGTTCAAAAAGTGGTTCAGGCTGAAACATTCCTTATAATATGAGTTAACATGAGTGGCTAAACTGCTCAAAAGGTGTTTTAATGTATAAATAATATCAGAAATGAAAATGGGCTTCGGTAATCAAGCTACTAAGAGGGGAAAAACGCTAGAGTCTTGAGAAAGAAGTCTTCCAAAACTGCGGCTAATGGTGAGCTTGTGTGTGTGTGTGTGGGGGGGGGGGGGTTGTGAATGAGCCAGTGTCTCCTGCCTCTCCATTAGGTAAATATTCTGAATAAATATTCTCACACATGGCACACTATGACTCACCCAAGCAACTACAAAAACTCAAGAATAAAGAGTGAAAGAGTGGAGTGAGTGAAACAGAGAAAAGAAAAAAAAATAGATTCAGAAAGCACTGATATTTACTGCCATTACGCCGCTGAATGCAGCAGTAAAATGAACGAATATTTATCTGGAAAGCGGACCATTTAGTGCAAAAATTGCTGCTGGTGCATATTAATGGGCAAAAGACAAAAACCCCACAATGAATCAGCAATTAACAATGGAATAATTTGAGAGCCGGTATGTATGGCCAGTCCATTAAGCAGCATATTTTGTGGCTCTAATGTATTTAAAATAAGCAGGAATATTCAAAACTGTTGTATATATAAGCTTTCTTGGCTGAAAAGACGTTATTAGGTGCTTTAAGAGAATGTTAGTCATCTGTGAGAGGAAATGGGCAGCTGCATTAAAATTCACCCACTAATAATATTTGTATTATGTGTTACTGTGTGAGGGAATAATTAAATAGTTTGTCCATGTGTATGCTAATTGTCTGTGTGTGGGTGTTTGCGTATATTTAAGTCTTTGGACATGCCACTGTGTGTGCACATGTGCTTGTCATTTATTTATATATATATATATATGTGTGTGTGTGTGTGTGTGTGTGTGTGTGTGTGTGTGTGTGTGTGTGTGTGTGTGTGTGCGCGTGTGCGTGTTGCTGTGATGGCCACTAAGGCCTCAGGCCCACCAACCCTTGCTTTTATTAATTACTAAATAAAAATAAATTGTGAAACTAATTGAACAGGGATAAATTATTTCAGCGCCAGACCACAGGCCATATTCAATTATCTCTGGCCCACCACTCCTTCCCCCTCCCTTTCTCGTCCTCTGTTTGTCTCCTTCTTTCCATATCATCCTCCTCTTTTCTTTTCCCCTGCCCTCTTTGTGCCTCATTCTCTCTCACGCTCTCTGCATTAACTCTTAGCTTTTGGAAAGCAGGGGAAAAAATTGTGATGCGCCAGTATGGGAATTGTGGAACAGCCAAAATCTGATATTTTATGCTTACATTTATGTTGATGCTGACGCATAAACATTCATAAATTTTGGAAGTTGGGATGAAATGGGGACTACAGCATTATGAAGAAGTATAGCATTTACAGTCATCTGCAAATGTTATGCTAAGCTAAAACATCATCTAAAGAGAACATAGTTAAATATGACATTTTCTGCTAATTTCAGTGTAGTTTTTAATTTATTTGCTGAGTTATTAAAAAAAACATTAAATATAAATGTGGCATAAGTTTTGCACAGGCCTCACTTGTCACACAGTAATTGCACATCAAAATGTGCAGAAGTGTGTTCTCTTTAGAGACTGTGCTCATTTATTTTTGCTTACAAAATCAGAAAATCATGTCCTCTAACCAGTAGAGCCAAATCTCTTGGAGATGCCTCTATTTCTGTGAGGTTACAAATGCCATAATGTAGATTATAGAGCTGCCAAATATATTTTGCATCTCTGGAGTGCAATGCATCATCATATTATCATTGTCCTAAAAACTGTATGACTCCAAAACAGTAACTTTACAGGAATCTTCACTTTTAATAGAAGTTAATGTATTGAGATTTATTTTTTTAAAACTTTATTTCTATTGGTCCATTCATTATTAAATTCTTCATGCAATGTAAGGACAGCTGCTGTGTTTAAAAGGTCTATCAAATAGAAAAAATAGACGTTTTTTGTTTGACACATCGACAAATATGGGTTTGACATATTAATCAAATCTAAACAGCTCAAGCCAGGTGAACTAGAGTGACTAGGTAGAGAATGTTCTAGAGCAGGGTTGTCCAAAGTAGGCCCGCAGCCCATAAAGACGTTTAATTTGGCCCATCCGAACATTACCTTAACCTCACCTCCTCAACCAATAAGAGAACAAGCACATTATTATACTGGACAAAACTTAATTTCTTACTTTCCTTTTAAAATTACAATGTCATATTATTTTACTAACAGCATATAGTGTCATATTATAACATAGATTTTAAAATCAAATTTTTATTTGTGTTGTTTCATCATCTTGGCCCTTAGGCCATCACAACACTGCAGGAGACAAAAAAATTCTGGCACCCCATTCTAGTGATTTTCAGCAATCAACCCCACATAGGGCAGAACAACTAGACGTTTGAGCTTGTTTGTGGTTGTCTGTGTTTGTCCAGTCAGTGTAGCCTGGTCAAAAACAAAAAAACTAAATGAACACTGCATTTGTCATTATAATCTGTTCTATAATGTGAATGTCCTATACACTTTAAAAGTGGATTAACTTAATATTTATAAATTGAATAACAATTGCAGTTGAGTTTTTTTATGTTCAGTAAGTTATATATGTTAATATCAGCTGAATGTACTCTGACTGTATGACATAATTCAATTAGCAAATTTTCTTTTGAGTGCATGTGAAATGTAGCTTTCATTTTATTCATGATTGTTTTACATTAAAGCTCCTTAACATTTTGTGTGTGTGTGTGTGTGTGTGTGTGTACACTCCAGGCTGCTGTATTTTAAGTGTGCGCCTCTGTCACACCTCTCACTGGTCGCCAGGGGAGATGACCCTCACAGGCGCCGTGGCAACCGCCGGTCAGACGATTTGTGAGGGCACTCAAGCACACATACACACATGCACCCCAGACACACTCTTTTCAAACCACTACGTTCAAGAAAACGCTGAACAAACCTACAGGCCAGCACCATATCAGATACGACAGCATTGGCTACTATTACCACTTACATACTGTTTACATACTGTTACTATGTCATTGCTATTACTAATTACTACTGAAAGAATTTCAAAGGGAAGTTATTATATAACAAAATGAAATCCTCTTGCTTCTGAGCTAGCATATGAACTCCTGAAAAGGGCTGTACTTGAAAATCTGGAGAGATCATTTTGCATGTTATCTCGAGTATATGCACATGCACACCCCTCTAAACGACAAGTCTTTCTCTTAACATAGTAGGCTGCGACCTTGGTTAAAAAGCCTGAAGAGTGCGCCACAATAGAGGGTTCACCCTGAACCTCGTGCTCGGAGAGCACGCTGGAACAGCACACTGGAACAGCATGCTGCTCTTCAAGCCAAAAGCTCCATTCACACTAAGAACAACAGTAATGAGCACTAATGAATACACAATTAACAACACCCACCATGGTGGCCCGAACACAGCAAAAACAAATCACACTGCACTGCCCCAATCACACTATTCGACACCACAGCAAGCTCTTTCTCACACATATGCATTTTATACAGTGCAGGCACTACACATACAAAAACACAATGATAATTGATACGGGCACAATTTTGGTCAAATTAAGTTGATTAACGTAAATTAATGTTTTCTACAGGAAACATTTAAATATGGCATGTTTCTGCACAATTTCTATTTGTTTGCTGAATTTAACATATTGGAAAAATAAAGTATGACATATGAAACCTGCCATAACTTTTGCACAAGCTACATTTTGTGAATTTTTTCACAACTGCATTAAAATGTGTTCACTGTAGAGAATATAGAGCGGGGCCCAAACTTTTGCACACAAATGTAGATCATTTTCAAGTGCTCAAATTGTTAAATTGATCTGATGACAGTGTTACGGTTAGGGTCAGTTTTAGCATTAGGCTTAGATTTTGTGTTAAGGTGACCATTAGATTACAGTTTTTCTACTGAGTTTAAAGATTACTTGCATTTAAAAAGTCTATACCATAGAAAATGGAATGTAAACAATGTTAAAGTTTCGAAAAAAAAAAAAAAAACACATTTACTTCCATGCAGTCCATACATGGAAACAAAACTGAAAACAAACACAGCCCATATTGAATTTGTTGTTTTTGTGATATTTACAAATGTCCACTTGTTCAGGCTATAGCAGTTCAGCTGTGCCCATTCACCAAGAAGTTATAAAGAGCGTTTCAGGACTACTTTTTGAATGAAGCATAATACAGCGCAGCCAACCAGAAGAGAGATCATTTAATCATATTAGCTTTAAAAGCACATTAACAAAAACAGCCTGATGAATACTGATGAATAAAAAAAATGGAAATGGTCATGTAGAAATGCATGTTTTTGATATTTGTAGTATAAAAAAAAAAAATGTCAGAGGTAGACCTGAGGGGGAAAAAGTAAACAACAAGAAAAATGGTCCCATTGATGTATATTTAGTTAAATGTATGTTAGTGTGTTTTTTCTACACAATTCTGACGATTGAGTGACATTTGTGCTTTTTGTGCATTTTAATTGACACACAGCAGCAGTTCAGATTGACATATTGTATCTGTTGAAATCTGTTTGACATAATTGCTGGGTGACTAATGATACATAATAATGATTAATGCTACATAATAATGTTGACACAATGGCAAAACCCATTTGATCCTATAAAGGGAACAGTTTTTAAAATATTTTTGTTTCTTCCTGAGGTGTGCTTATTGTGTATTCATTTTTACATGACCATGTTCCAGTCTTACTTTATTCTATTCACTTAAGCTGTTTTTATTATTGGGTATATATATATATATATATATATATATAAATTTTAGACTGAATTTTTTTTATATTTTAGGAATGTTGACAGTCGTGAACAACACAATGTTTCCTCATTTTCCTCACATCCTCCACACCAACCAATCTGTTGCAAACTATCTGCTGTAACAGCACTCCCAAAGAGAATGGGTGGACTAAATTTGTCTAAGCTGAACGGACAGTCAAATGTAAATACATTCATGGTTGAGATGTCACAACCACATATTTACTTTGTTTAATTCCAAACTGTTTTTGTACAGAGTTTAGGGACTGGAGAAGAAATGGTATGTTTTGAAAGTGTAAACAATATTTACTTACAATACATTTACATTTAATTTGTATTTGATCTGATCTATCATACATACATCTGGCATTCAAAATGCATTCTCATTAAAGTTGCATGTACATATTTTACTTTATTTGCATATGCCGTTGCATACGTATTTGGGCACCCCAGGAAAAATGACATGTTTTGCTGGTGATTTAAATGCTCAATTACTTGTTTGCTTACTGAATTTGGCACATTGGAAAAAATTTAATATAAATGGCAATAAATCTGCAAATCGATTGATAAATGTGTGTATTTATTTATAAAAGTAGAACAAAAAATGCAGAAAGATGGCTTATTTAAATCAGCAGAATATTTCATTTAGCCAGGGTGTTCAAACATTTTGAGACTGCATATGTATGTATATAATAATATCAATGACACCTCATTATTTAATCATACTAATTCTAACTATAATGTTTTAGCATAATGCAAAGTTTTTAACAGTGCCTAAAGTGAAGTCAAATGTGTTGCTGGAAGATCAGAAGAATCATCCAGCTGCATGTGAAGATTGGTTTCTTACCTTAAAGAAGCCCTTGCAGCCCTCACATGTCCGGACCCCATAGTGCTGGCAGGCAGCATTGTCTCCACACACGGCACATGTGCCCTCCCCAGAGCTGGCCCGGCTGGGCGGCGATGGGAGGCTCTCGCCCAGCAGCGAGGGTGGGCACGGGCCCATGCCCAGCGAGCGGAAGGCCAGGCTGCTGGGTTTGCCTATGTTCAGTGGGTACATGTGCGGATGCGTGTGACTGTGTGCATGAGTGTCCAGGCTAGGTGGTGGGTGTGAAGAAGAGGAGGACGATGAAGGAGAGCGCTCAGGACGGAGCGGCAGGCCCATTGGTCCTTCATAGCCACTGGAGGAGGGGGCTGGGGGCTCATAGAAGTGTGGAAAACGCGGGCCCTTTAGAGCGCCCTCCATGATGCAGGGCTGGGGAACAGGGGGCAGGGCATGGGGCTCGTCCCAAAGAAAGGAGGATGCCCCTGGTGGTCCAGGGTGCAGCGGAGTTGGGGGTGTGGAGGGTGGAGACTGCTTAAAGTACATGGAGCCGCTCATAGCTTCGTCCGAAACAGCCATTGGAGGGTAGCTCTCCTCCTCCTTCTTGATGGTGGGCCGCTGAGGGGGCAGCTGATACAGGCAGGAAGGCTTGGGCTCAAAACCACCCTCCACGAACACGTTGAAGCTGGGCAACGATGTAGTGGCGGCAGCTGCCGAAATCTCACCCCCGCCCAGCTCGCACTTGGCGTAGTCCGTCGCCATGAGGTCAGCGCTGTAGTCGCTGTGGTAACCGAACGACTGGGCAGAGTAGCTGGACCCAGGGGGCGCAGGGCCGTACTGGGCCTGGACGCAGGGCATGTCTGTGAAGAATGAGAAAGAGAGGGAGAGAAAGATGGAGAGAGGCATGATGAAGAGACTCACTGTTTTCTCAGTGTTTTATAGCAGCAGAGTGGTTAAATCGTGAACCCCTTAAACTGCAAAAGCCAGTATGTGGACAGAGTACATATGCTGATCTTATCTATTTGTTTTAATGCAGGTACAATACACTGAATATATATAAAGAATAATATTAATTTTAATATAACTTTAGTTTCTAAAACTGTAGCAGGTACAATCTAAAAATAAAGGTGCCATAAAAGGTTCATGGAGTGATGCGACTTTTAGTTCCTCAAATAACCTTTCCATGGAAACCTATGGAAATTTAGATTTTTGCATAATTCCGTTTCTGAAATGCTTTAATATGAAATTATTTATCTTTTTTTTTGTTTCTTAACAGAGGTGCTTATAGGAACCAGATGTTGCAATGGCTACAAATAAATATTTTACTTTCCAAAACAACCTGAATATTATATGTTATTTTGATAAATAGTGGAAAATGGAAGTAAATGAGAAAAAATGGGTACTACTTTGCCTTTTAAAATCTTCATTCCACCACTCAGTGGACTTAATAAATGCATTTAAGGCGAAAATCTTACTCAAAACTATTGTCTCAGGTGTCAAGCTGTGTATTAATAAGCATTAAATGCAATAGCTGCCTGTGATGTAGCTTTTACAAGCATTCAACTCTTTGGATGTCTGGTTCCTATCACCACCACTGTGACTGATTCCAAATTAGTAAGTTGCTCTAGAATGATGCATTTCACATCAAACCAGTCTAAATTACTTTTACTGTTTTTAAAAGAATCATTAGTGTAGATTTGATGTATGAGACTAAAGGGTATTTTTTAAAGTTTAAAGACCCTGTTTAGGAGTGTAACTCAATAATATACCTTAACATTAATGACTCAATAATAATGACAGTTTAAGGGGTTAAATTAGTGAGCAGAAAATGAGACTCATTTATAAAATCATACCTTATGATTCATTCTGTTAGTGCAGAGTTAGTATAGAAATACATTCCTTTGGAAAAGTAAGTCAGCGTGACAAGATACGGTGTAAGACATAAATAAATGGACTGTGAAAAGGAACTGTGCTGGCACAGGACTTGATGTGAAACAATGAGTTTAAAGTGCAGAACATCAGACATAAGAATTACATAAACATAAGAATTACAGAATTTACTATAATCTACTTTTTTCATAAATAATAAGTAGTTGGACAAATGAACATAGACATAATTTAAATGATAATGTCATGGAAACTATACAGCCCATTATACATTTCAAGAAAGAAACAATGAGTATATCTGATCAAGCACCATCTCCAGGGCAGGCGTGTCAAAGACATGAATCCACCAGCATGACCTTAGAAGGTTTACCACAAGATAGAGGCCGCTGGTAAGCCTCAAGAACAGAAAGGGCAGTTTTGGGGTTGTCAAAAAGGGCATAAAAACAGTCTTCAGGATAGATGAGATTAAAAATGACCTGTACCAGGTTAAAGAAAGAAAGAACTGCTCTTGATTCAAAGCATGCGCCCATATCTGTGAAACATGACGGTGTATGTTGCTCCAGGGGAACTGGCTGATTTGTCTTGCTGAAGTGTGCAGAAGCATCTTAATTGCTCAGATCAAAATGCCTTGAAATTCAGAATACAGTGGATGGTGCTTCACCTTGCAGCAGAACAGTGAACACAAATGCACTGCCTAAAAGTGGAATGTGACTGAGTCAGTCACCCAACACGAATGCATAAATGAAGACAAGACTGAAGGAAAAACATTCTATGACAAGCAAGAACTGAAAAAAGAAGGCTGGTAGAGCATGGTCAGCAACGGTACTCAGTGTGTGGCAGTGTCATGGTTGACAAATGCAAAGGGTTTGTAACCAAGTAGTAAACATGACAATTTTATTTATGATTATATTCATTTGTCTTCTTCTCTTGAAAACACGGGAAGGGTAGAGGGCTGTGATCCTATTATGGCTCACCCGAGAAGTAAATAGCTACCCTCAAATTAAATATGACATTCTGCACTTTAACCTCATAGTTCAAATCCAGTGACTCATAGTGCTGGGCCGAAATGGCAGAAACCGTGTCACTGTCCAGTTACTTATGCACCATATCCCTGTGTGAAAGCACCATGCACACACACAGACCCATCCACACACTTAGACCCTCACCCACACAAGTACACATACACACCACCTCTGGCCCACATCCCTATTCTGACAGCGAAGTCATGTAGTTTTTTGTTTCATTTGAAGGATTTGTGGTTTTATTGTGAATATGAATCGCTGTATTCATGCCCAAAGACGCTGCTCACGTCTCAAGTGCTGCACTTAAAGTTGTTCGCTTCTTATTCTCAAGCTTATGTTTAGAATTTTTCCATTCCACCTTAAATGGTGCAGCAGTTCCATTCTATTTAAGGTGGAACGGAAAATTAGACAAAAAAATCTATCGAAAAAAAACCTTTCAGCTCCGTTTCCAGTGACATCCTTTCACTTTATCTTCACGCGCGCGCGCACACGCACGCACACACACACCGCGCACAGCTTTCATTTTACATGTGCAAACGTGCGTATTACACGTTGTGACTGCAATATGAAACTGTTCACTATTTACTATCACAGCTTTATTAAACGCCTACCGCTGCACGTGCAGGTGCGTGAGCGTGGGCTCCAGCGTTTGTGTATGACAGTGAGTGCTTAATTAAATGAGTGTGTGTGCTGTCTCTCTTTAATGTAGTTATGTCCAATTGTATTGAAATATAAGCCATGTATGTTCTTACTCGTGTTAGTCGAGTGTCTAAATAATAATAACAATAATAACAATAATAATAATAATAACAATAATAACAATAATAATAGTAGTAGTAGCAGTAGTAGTCTGCAACTCGTGCAGGGCACAGTGGGTGAGCGCGCGCGCACCCCTGACCAGAGAGGTAACGTAGTGACGTCAAAGTCTCCCGCTTTATGTGGAGCTTTTGGAGAATGACTCAAAGTTTCTGACTGCATCCCCCCCACCCCCACCCCCCGCCTTTAGTCTCCCACCCACATCACACGCACCTCCCTCTGAGCGTATACTCGTCGTTTTACCGCTTCAGCCGCGTCAAATCCATTCATCCTCCTCCTCATTCATGCACACAGACATATTTAACCGCACACGAGTATGTGAAGAGCGGGTGGGATTTCAGTCATAAAAAGCCAAACATTTAAATAAAGCGTGTGCAGAAGACTTCAATTATATTGCTTGTCATGTTCATTTGCTGCTTTCTGCATAACTAGGTTTTATACAGGCTAATAAACACATTAAATGAAGTGGACATTTATGTATTATTGTTTCTAAATGACTATTATTTATGGAATAAAAACACAACATGATTTGACTTGATATGTAATGTGTTTGAATAGGTTGCTGGATGTTGTTCAGAATAGCTGATGCATTACAGCGGAGAGCGTTTATACCCGATTTAATACTGTAAACTAACTGAGCTGGAGCCTCTTAGAAGAGTGGGGCTAGTATGGCTAACATACAAGGGAAAATGGTTGGTTTGTTGTTTAATTCAATAAATGTTGCTTTTTGAAATCTAACATGCACTATAAAAATGATGGATTTGTTCTCTTATGGTTTTTTTAAGATTTGAGGGGCTAACCTTGAAAAAAAGCGACGTTTTTCTTTTATCTTAAGTCAGTAAAGTTTTTGAGATCTGATTGGCTAACAAGACAGTAAACAAGTTGAATAGTTTATTATTATTATTGTTTTTTTGAAAGTTCATTAACATTATTCTTTTAAAATGTACGATTGTATTAGCTTAAACAAAATGTCTAAAGAACCCAAAAAAGTGAAATAAGTGCTGGGGACTTACTGGCTAACATGGCTGTGAACATAAAAAAGTAAAAAAGAATGTTGCTGTTGTAAGATGTTAAATCTACAATAGTGAGTTAGCAACATTATTATTGTATTATCGCTTTTTTAAAAAGCCTTAAATATTAAAAATAAAAGAGGGGAAAAGGTCAGTAAAGTTTATTTCATCACTGTTGTTCTTCACTGTGACTGAATTGATTTGGCTTAAAAGGTCAGTAACGTTGTAGTTTTAAAATGCTAGGTTAATTCTCCATTATTGTATTAGCTTAAAAACGCTATAAAAGCTAAAAATGGACAGAAGGCAGTAAAGTTGTTGTTTTGTTGGGGGTTTCTTGGCTAATATCACTGCAAACAAGACAGAGTTGTTGTGTAAATATTTTGCTTTATGAGATTTGAGTGTTTAACATGTACTCTAAAAATGACTGATTTGTTATTTGTTGTAACTTAAAGAGAACAATGAAGTGTTTTATTTTAGATCTGATTGCACTACATAATGGTTTAATTTGGGCTCAAATGTCAGTAACACTGTTGTTTTGAAATGCTGAGGTTGTAAGTTATCCACATTACTGTTAATGCTTAATGTATGTGGTTACAGCATCACTGAAGTAGAAAGCTTATGAGGGCATAAGCTGAGCTTTTACAACATACCTGCTGGGCTTTTAAAAAGGGGCACTCTCTCTATCTCGATCTATCTCTTTCTCTCTCACACACATACAGAAACCCACACGCGGATGCAAACGCCACTGCATGAACCCATTCACCTAAAACAGCTCACACTCAAGAAATCACAATCACTCCACATTCAGCTCCACACCAGCACTGAGTCAAACCGGGAGCGCGCACCCAAACAGGCCAGTGTATGAGTATGTGTGTGAGTGTGTGAGAGCGTGTATGCAGCAGAAAAGCCCCCCATACAGGGACACACACAAGCTGATTTAGAGGAACTTTAGAAGGCAGAAGAGGGTCTGACCTCGAGGAGTGCATTTTAGATGAACAAAACGCAGCTGCTCCAATAACTGTGCTCGCCTGCTCATTGTCACAATGCCATAGATCTAACAGACAAGAGATCAGCCAGTACACACACACACACACACACACACACACACACACACACACACACACACATACACACACACACACACAGCACAACACACACATAGGAGAACTTAAGATCAGATGTTCGTAAAAAAGGTCTTCCACGAACGGCACATGACACAAACCGGCAACCCTTTCCTACCAGCAGACAGCACAAGACAGCACATGTTGTAGATTATGTAAATAACTATAAATGACACTGTGCATTTTAACGCAGTGCAGGGAATCAGTTTGGCACAACATTAGAAATAAAAGGCTGTCACTGCAGCGCTGCATTGCTGACCACACAAATCTACCTGCTTTCTATCTCCGCTTTCCAAGAAGCAAAGGATTTTGATCCTTTGTAGAGCAAGAAATAAGACAGAAAAAGGAGATTGGAAATCTATCAGAAGGAAATTAATCGTGAAGACAGCGGGCGCGTTTCGTGCGTAATTACGCGCAACAGCCAAACATTTCCAGCAGCTGCAAACCCATAAAGCAAACTTTTATTCATGGACTTCTGGTGCCACAGAGACAAAGGAAACGTGTCTGCACCTTGTCTTTTATACGTGGATTTTACACAGTAAAACAGTAATACAGACATTTTTATTTCTAAGCCAATAATGCACAACCAGAAAATATGACATTTTCCAAGCACGAATGATCACTTGTTCAAGACAGAAAGTATTCAGTGCTGTTGTGTGAATCTATAAAACGCAGCTGAAAGTAATCAAATTGTATTTTCCAAGCACGAGCGACCGTTTAAAGGCACTTTGTAGTGAAAGGAGAGCGAGTCTCTTTAGAACAAAACTAAAGATAGTTTATGGACAGAGAGAGAAAGAGAGAAAGAGAGAGAGAGAGAGAGAGAGAGAGAGAGAGAGAGAGAGAGAGAGAGAGAGAGAGAGAGAGAGAGAGAGAGGTGTCACACGGCGGTACCTGGCGGACCCTTTGCTCGCTGAATCGTGCTCGGTGTGGCGCGCGGGACGGGCACGCGACGGGGCTCTAATGCTGATACTCTCTGAGGTCGCGCGGCGCTGCAAGTGTCCTGGGACTCACAGCTCGGCTGCACGCGCTCTTCCGAACCGGGGGCTAGAGAGAGGGAGAGAGAGAGGGAGAGAGAGAGAGAGAGAGAGAGAGAGAGAGAGACAGAGGGAGAGGGAGAGACAGAGAGAGAGAGACAGAGAGAGAGAGAGAGAGAGAGAGAGAGAGAGAGAGAGACAGAGAGAGAGAGAGATGAGTATATCATATCATCATAAACAACACATTACAAAGAAAAAGCTTTAGAACACCGTTTTGCTCCAAAGGCTGTGCGTAAAATGCCTAAAATACAAACGGACAAAGCTGAAATATCTTATCAAATTATGCAACTGGAGAAGATTATGGAGTTGAGAATTTAAGAATAAGATTAAAATAATGCAGCCACAGGCAGTTTACATTTACACATAACTGCACACACTAAGCCATTTTTAAAATCAGATTATAGGCTACAGACATTACAGCCATTTCAATTACTGAGCAATAAGAAAGAAAACCAAAGCAATGAGATCAGAACAAATATTTGGTATATACCTTCTGGAGATTCTGAAACGGACGCAAATAGTGCTGAAATTTAGCCCCTTAATGTAGATTTAAATGTACGCTTAAATAAAACGGCCTGCTCTGAAACAAACGCAAGAAATAAAGAAATAAAATGTTTAAAAGGGAGACGTTGCAAAATGTAAACAAAAAAGCCCGACTGCACTCACGACTACGATAGGAAACCAAAGCAGAGGAAAAGAAAAAAGTGCACCAAAGTTCTGCACGAGCTTTATAAAAGAAAATGCTCATAGGTCAGAAAAAAAGAACTATTAATAGGTAACAAATGACAGCAGGACGGACCGGCACGGGCTGGAAGATGAGAGCTGGGTATGTTTCTCGGTCTTAACGGAGCGCAGCTCCACTCAGGACTCTGTGTTTGGTTGGAACCTAGAGCGGTTTTGTTGTTTCGGTGCCGTGTTCCCTACTTAACGTGTGAATGTGGTGTTGAGCTGAGCCGTTATGCACCTGAGGGCTGCTGAGACTCCACTGTAGAGCCGAGCGGAGAAAAGCAAGGAGCGCCCTCTTGCGGACGATGAAATAAACGATGAGCTCGGCGTTTGGATTTAAATCTTTTTTTGGGGGGGGGGGCTCTTCTCTAACTTTTCAGAAAGTCTTCTGTGACGTGTGTTTATTAACTAGTATTGAACTGACAACGTTAATCCTGAGGTTTTATGTAGTTTGTGGTGTGCATTAGGCTTAGTAGGAGTAGGCCTGGTTTATGGGCCAGTGTGTAATGTGTGTAGAGCAGTTTTGGGAGCATCTACTCTTGAAGAAATAAATCCAAATTGAATTGAGGTTAGAATAGAGAAGAGAAGTCATAAGAGCTAGAGGTTCACACAGACACAAACACACACACACACAGACACACACACAAACACACACACACACACACGCGCGCGCGCGCGCGCACACACACACACAGACACACACACACACACACACACCACATACACATGTAAGGACGTCTGTGTTGAAGTTATACGTTTCGGTGCTGTGTGTGTGTGTGTGTGTGTGTGTGTGTGTGTGTATGTGTGGAGCCCCCGTAACCTAGAGAACCGCGACAGTGCCCGTAAGCACGCGCTCGTCTCCTCGTTCAATAAGGCAAGAGAGGCTTCCCAGCAAACAAAGCGCTGAGAAAGGAATGAACACACACACACAAAATAACACAAGTACAGTAAATTAACTGAGTCTGGACAGCTAAAGGGGGAAAAGAGAGAAACGTTTTTTTCTAATTCTGTTTGGCCTCCACAGCCAGCAACTCCTGACCTGACCCCAACTGTTATATTCCAACCCTGCTGTAAAAAAAAAAAAACATCGTGCATCTTTATAGAGTGACATACACTCTGTCAGCAGACGCTAGTCATCCCATCTCGGCCTGCTGAGCGTGTGAATGTATGTCAGTGCATGCAGTAATCACTTCATGTAGCAGCGCCTGTCAATCGCAAATGGCCCAAGTTTTATATGACTGCTTATCACCGATTACAGTCACTGATAAAGCAACACGCTGGAGAAGTAGCTACAGCACTATCAGCCTGGCACTGCCTATACCGTGAGGACGGACAGTGTAGTCAAAAAGAGGACAAAGTGAGGTGGCGCGGGGGGACACAGCTCAGGAAAGGCCAGAGAAAGAGGTGGAGTGAACTAGATACTTCCTCTGATGAAGAGGGTGAAAATGTGGAAATCCACTTTTAAGATGAAACGTGGCTACATAAAAGAGGAAAACAATAATAAAGAAAGAAAAGGAAAGAAAAGAAAAAAGATAAAACGCAAAGATACGGATAAAAAGGTGAAGGACAAGGAAAAAAGAAAAAGCAAATAAAAGAAGAGAAAAGAAAAGGCGAGTTACGTCACGTGAATAAAACAAACAAGCAAAAGACGCGGCGCGCACGCGGACAGCATTAGAGAATAATAAGAATGGAAATGACACAAAATAACAACGAGAGAGAGAGGCGCGTGCGTCCCTTTCCCCTGCTGCCTTCAACAGAGCGCCGTCTATTTCCATGACAACCAGAAGGAGCCGGAGAGCCGCGCTCGGGTTCGATCAAGAGCCGCCCGCGTGGCGGACCGCTACGACACACACACACACACAGACACATATATACACACGCAGTGCCGGTGAGGCTCGAGCGCTCAACAGGTCTCCGGTAAGAACACGCGGGCAGAAGTTGGTGACAGCGCTACGGCAAAGCGAAATAACGGGCAGGAAAAGCGGCACATCAGCGCGTACATGAAGCAGACATTGAGTTAACACTGAGCGCAGTGTCTGTGTACGAAATGAAAAATGAATAAAACAAAAATTAAAAATTAAGAAAAACACAAGATAGTAAAAATTGTATACTTACTTGTTTGCTGTAGCGGTTCCGTCTTTACATATGTTGTTAGAGCCCTAATAATTCCCTGTGCATATCCAGCAGAAGTTTGCAAAGAGAGGATAAAACAGGCAAACGGCAAGTTGAATGGAACTTGGTCTTAAAGACGCCGAAGTTGATGAGTTTTCATCAGAAATGTAATTCTCTCTCTCTCTGTTCTCCTTCTCTTTTCTTTTCTTTTTGCTCTCAGTAAGAGTGAAGTAAGTCCGTGTGGGAGCGGAGAGGAGCTGTGCCGCGCTCAGCTCGCACTCTGCGCCCGGGCTGTGTGTGTTTATGTGCCGCGCTGAGAGCCGCTCCAAGTCTAATAGCACATTTATGCGCCGCCTGCCTTCTAACATAGCGAGCCTGGTATGCGCTACGTCAATGTGACGCCATGGGAGAGGTGACGTAGAGCGCGCGCGCGCGCCGCAGCGCACCCCCGGTCAGCTCGCCGGTACAGTATACACACACACACACACACACACACACACACACTGCCAGAGAAAGAGAGAGAACGAGTGCGTGTTGATCTTCTGACTCCACTACTGTTGTTTTGCGAAATCGGCGCGGTAGAGCACGTGATTGTAATCATGAGGTACCTGCGCTGCTAGCTAACACACTGTTTGCTAACTGTACCTCACACCATCATCCTAGCATAGTTCCATAGCTTAATATTGGCAGCTCGGTGGGGGCTAGTTTCATTTACACACTCACATGTATTTAAGGCAACTGTTCAACTTTTCAAGCTTACCTCAAATGTAATCAAACAGACAAGACATCTAAAGTTTAATTCTTTATTAGCTTTATTAGCTAGGAGGCTAATGTAATAAAAGTTTGTCAGCGCTCCCCTCAAAAGAAAAAAAAAGATAACTTAAGCATTCATTGCTTTTTAACTAAATAGCAGCATGTTTTATACATAAATGGAATCCTCTGTGTTTATGTGATTTTAATTCTTATATCTGAAACTTTGATGAGTTTTCCAAATGACCAAATGATAACAGTTTGCTTATTCTCAAGGGCTGGTCTATTGGCCAAGAACTCCCCCCAAAACACACACACACACACACAC
Organism: Pygocentrus nattereri; assembly: GCF_015220715.1. Lineage (NCBI taxonomy): Eukaryota > Metazoa > Chordata > Actinopteri > Characiformes > Serrasalmidae > Pygocentrus > Pygocentrus nattereri. The sequence goes on along the minus strand of NC_051234.1, from coordinate 14,145,034 downwards.
ACACACACACACACATATATATATATATATATATATATATATATATATATATATATATATATATTTCATCAGTTCAATTTAAAGCCTTTTCTGTTTCTCAGCAATCTTCTTTTATTTTAGACTATAATGATCCCAAACTAATGAGAATAACACAGACCAAACTTCACTTTCTATGCTGATAAGTGAGGCGCTGGATGTACTTAATATACATACATGTACATAATTTCTATGGCAACTTAGTACCCAACATTTGTGACTGACGTCTTAGGCTACTCTACCTCTGACTGTATATAAAAGGCCAGTACAACACATACATCTAAATCTAGTGCTGAGTTAACTTTTTTCAGTGTTTGCTTGTGTCGACAAGCATGGTGGACACATGATTAGTATAATAACCTACATGATCATTTCCCTGTATGTGTCTGTTGTTTCTTTAGGAATGTGTTATAGTAGCTGTGGTTGGTGCTACAGTAGGCTAAATGACAAACAGATGATGAACAAAGTTGCCATGTAGCCCAATAGCATAGCATACCCTGACCATATGTTAGCTTCATCCAGAGGTGCATAAGATGCTCAGTGGAGCCTACACATTCAGTCCAAATCTAATCACAGCTATAGTTACATCGCTGTATCATTGAGATATCTTTAAAAAACAGGTTAGTTAAGAACCTCTCGCTACTTTCAAGTCTACTATGGTCAGATTAAGGACTTTATTGCAACAGGTGATGAGCTGGGTAGTCTAGCCCAAAACCAGAGCTAGGTACTGATGTTTGCTTTAATGATTAACTTAATAAATACAAGCAAATATAAGCCCGTTAATTTTGTCAAGATTTTATTTTAAGGCTGTTGATCTATAAAAAGCGCGACAACGCCGGCAAATAATCGTGGCGGCGTGCGCGCTAAGTAACCAATTAAACGATCCCGGCATCGTCTGCGACCCGCCGTAAATCAGCGGTGGCCAATCAGAGTACGCGTAACGTCTTGGCCGCGTCTAATTCTAGCCAATGATGAGCGGCCGGGGGCGGGACGAGGGCTTGACGCACTGAGGCGCGTGATTGACGCAAGCACTGTTGCTAAATTTAGCAGCGGGCGGCCCGGCGGTGTGAGATAGCGGATCCTTCATTCAGTGTGCCGGGGCGGGTCCGTTTATTTTAGACATTTGATTGTGTTCCAGCCAACCCAAATATAGTCGTAGACAGGTATTTTTAGCGGAAGCGTGTCCCCGTTTCTTCTTGCCAGGGAACAACCTCATGATAGCCCCGTACTGTAATGGGAGACTGTTGTAGGCTGACTCGCTGATGTGCCTTAGCTTAGCAGTACGGTTGAAGTTGAAGTTGGATAACAGACGCGTTTAAGGTTTTAGTTTACCTCACGCTTTCATGTCGTAAGCTCTCTGTTCGGTGGTCAGAGTAGTCCGTGTTACTTTTCAGCTTCAGGAACAGACGAAACGAACGGGTAGTCTAACGGTGGTCAGAAAAGCGCTGTGTTCCCCGATTGAAATGAAATGAACGCGGAGAAGAATGGTTTGCTTACGACCGAAGGAGCATCTTCAGCAGTATAGCTTACTCGCATTTAGCTCAGTTTATAAGCATCATAACAGCACCATAACAGTTATAGTATTTAACATGACATAACAGTTATAGTATTTGGTATGTAATACTGAAGGTCTACAGGCTTTGGCGAACATCACTTCAAAACTTGCAAAAATAGTAAACAGTGATGGAATAGAATAGATTTCTATTTACCAGATTCTGGTACGAATTCTTCCGTTCTACCTTAAGTGAAGCAGCACTTACGTTCAAGAGCTTCAAGCGTATGTATCTGCTGCACTATTTAAGGTGGAACGGAAGAATTGGAACAAGAAGCTGGCGAATAAGAAGCTAACTTAAGCTTCGTCACTAAGTCCCACTGAAGTCCTTGAGAAAATTTCACCGTCGAACGTACCTCGTAGTTCCTTCTGGTAAAGACTGATACAAAATTTTTTAAAACACTTTATAAAATGTTTAATAAAGTCCATATGCTTAGTCCTGCGGCGCTGCGGGCTGTGTGGCTTAGGGGAAAGTGGAGAAACTAGTCCATCGCCGTCAGAGCTGGGGGAAAGGTTGTGTGTGTGTGTGTGTGTGTGTGTGTGTGTGCTCAGAGTTGCAGTTGGGTCACCGTCCTGGGATTCCCCTCTCTGTGACCTCCATAGGACCCTGCTGACGATCTGCCAAGTGAGAGTTGGTCAGCTGGGTCAAGGCTGTGCCACCATACTTTAATTTAGTGAATGGGAGGTGTGCAGTGAAAAGTAAGCAGTGACACTGAGTCACATCTGAGTTGGTTAGCCAACTGTTATTTTTAATAACAGTGATCGTGTGATCATATGATTAAAGTAATTGCATGATTATTGCTTCCGGTCAAAATCCAAAGTGCGCATACACTGGACGTTCTCCAATCACATAATTCCAGCATGATTACACCAGAAAGATTAGTTTGTCTGAAAGCAAGGTATTCATCAAATGGTAGAGGAAGAGTGCCCAGATGCCGTACTACATCCGGTCAAAATCCAGAGTACACAACGGATGACACCATTAATTCCAGCTCGCCTGCTTCAGGAAGATTGGTATTTCTGAAACTGTAGCATTCACCAAACTGTAGCAAAAGTCCACGTGTGTTATTATTTTTTGTTCTACACAATTCATATAGCAAATTCTGACAGTTACTGTAGTTTATTACATGATATAAAATACTAATAGGCAGCATTGCAGTAATGTTATACAGGACAAAACTATTACAAATTATTATAGAACTATTATACAGTACTATATCTCTATATTGCTACTTAAGGTTTTTTGTAAGGGACTAGTTGTCCCATAAATTCAACCTTGTTGATTAGTGTGGCTTCTTTGACAGTTGGTAAGTCAGCTTGAAAATATATTCTGACTGCACGTAAAATCAGTAGTACACAGGTCCTGATAGCCACAGAGCCCAATCTAATTCTTGTGGAAATTATATGATTATACTGTATGAATCTATATTGCTAGGACGTTTGGATAATGCAGCCTTATTGGAAGTTTTCTTATGAAATTAAACTACTCAGGGTTAGGTAGTTTTGTTATAAGCCATTTATGGCATGAGATGAGGATCATGGGTCTGTTATGAGCCATTAATTGCGTGAGATGAGGGTGTGTATTTCCACTGAAACGTTGCATATACACACCCTTTCACTGTAGCTGTGGTCAAAAGCGTACCAATGTCATGTTACATCTAACTACTCTCCATTTTTGTATACTCATGTATGCGTTTTGTATACCCATTAAAAGCACTGCACTGCACTGAGCCTCATGTATTTGACAGAGTTCCTAGTTTTGTGTAATTTTTGAGTTTTAATCCGTCAGGGTTCTCTTACTACGATACCCAGCATGCATTATGCAACCACATCACGTGATCATTGGGAATCCCTGCAGCTCTTAGCAAATCAGGACGGCTAGCCACTGATCTGTGGTGCTAGGTAGCAGTAGTGATGTAGTACTAACCTTGGTTGTCTGATTTTTGTGAAAGGAATAGTTCAGTTTTAGAATTAGCCACCTAGCGAAGCAAATCAAACAGCCCACCCCCACAAACCTGATAGGAGAGTCTTTAAAATTTATCAGAAGGGGGTTTCCAAGTTTTTAAACCAGGAAATCAAGCTCTAGAGATTACTGTGGCAATGCTGTAAGAGGTGAGTTGGCATGTTTATAACAGGAAGGGATGGTTACATTTTTAGTTTTGGTTGGAGTATTCCTTTAAGGGGACTCTCGTGGAAAACAGAATTTCAAAATGCACTGTTTCCACCTCATTTCATATATGGAAAACCTAAACTGCTTTAAAGTCATCATGCTTGTGATGTCTCGACTATAAACATATAGATGACGGTCCATTCAAACTATAGCAGTTTGGCCTGCCTGTTTACACTGAAGTAATACTGATGAGTTACTGAAGTATGAGGAATGCGGAAGACGAATAAATGTTCTGTTCAGGCTGTTGGGAAGCAGATGTATATTTCCAGCCTTCCAAAGGATCCAGACTTTGAAAGAAATTGGCTAATACAGTTTTTTCCTCTGATGTCCTTGAGGATTTGAGTCTGAACTTCACAGTTTGTTCCGTAGTAGTTTGTCAAAAACACAACACCAGGCAGCACAATCAGAACAGAAGTCATGTACATATATCAGTTTTAAAAGTGCAGTAACAACACCAGCCTGTTTAATTATATGTAATGAAACCAGTTTCAAGACACACTTTTGGTACACACTTACAAAGGATGCTTCTTCAAGGGTTCTTTAGTAAAGGCAGTAGTTCTATTTACAGCCATGAGTGCTATATAGAATCATTTCATGCTTAAATGGTTATTTGCATGGTGAAGTGGTTCTTCAGATAGATGGAGAACCTCTTTTATATGATTCTTTAAAGGGGTTTCTGTATAGCATTAAAAATTATGCCAAGCTTGTAACAACAGAAGAACCCTTTTGGTGCTATAAAGAACATTTTACTAAAACGTCCTGCACAGAACCATATATACCATTCTCTATCAATCTAAAGAACTATTTCACCTTGTAAAAAGCATGAAATGGTTTTATATAGAACCCGTGGCGCTTAACCATTGTTTTTACTAAATAACCCTTGAAGAACTTTTTTCTTTTTTAAATACATCTATAAAAAAATTATAAGAGAACTCCAGGGGAGAAATAAAAAGACTACTACAGAAACATATTTAGTTTTCTGTCCAGACAAACTATCATGTTTCCTGGCAGTGGCAGGCTTCTGTGTGATGGATGTGACTGAGTGATGGATATCTGAATGGCTTTTACCATGCTGACTCACCGCGTGGGCTGAGAAAACACCAAAATGAGGTGAGCCAATAATGCCCCAATGATACCTTCAATGCACGAGATGTTACAACTTCAAGTCTAAGTCAGAAGTGATGAAACACGGTAAGTGAACAGAAAAAAGAAGTTACGTCATATCTAGCCTGAAGTAGTGTCTACTTACTGGAAGTGTAAATGTGTATTTCAGGCTGCCTTATTCATGCACAGTAGTATACATATAACACTGCCTGACACTGTCTAGGGCTGAATTAGGTGCATGTTGGGACGTGTTCTGAATACTGAATGCTTATGCAAAATGTCATGTTCATTTGAGGTGAAGGTGACTGGGTTGCTCTTTGGTCTTCATCATAGTGGAGTTTGGAGTGTGACTATTTGAGGTTGTGGGCAGGTGTCTTTTATACAGATAACAAGGTCAAACAGGTGCCATTAATACAGGTAATGAGTGGAGGACAGAAGAGCTTCTTAAAGTTACAGGTCTGTGACAGCCAGAAATCTTGCTTGTTTGTAGGTGACCAAATACTTATTTTCCACCATTATTTGCAAATAAATTCTTTAAAAATCAGACAATGTGATATTCTGAATTTTTTTCTTCCTCATTTTGTCTCTCATAGTTGAGGTCTACATGATGTCAATTACAGGCCTCTCTCATCTTTTTAAGTGGGAGAACTTGCACAATTGGTGACTGACTAAAATACTTTTTCCCCCACTGTATACATATATATATATATATATATATATATATATATATATATATACATATATTGCTAGTAAAAGTTTGGACCCCTTTTGCCTTCAGAACTGCCTTATTCTTTGTGGCATACTTTCAACAAGGTGTTGGAAACTTTCCTCAGAGATTTTGGTTGGTTATTTGAGTTACTGTTGCCTTTCTATTATCTTGAACCAGCCTGCCCATTCTCCTCTGACCTCTCACATCAACAAGGTATTTTCGTCCACACAACTGCCGCTCACTGGATATTTTCTCTTTTTTGGAATGTGTTGTTGGCATCAAATTCAAAATGGGCATATATTTTTCAAAAAAACTTTAAAGTTTCTCAGTTTCAACATTTTATATGTGCTGTTTATAGTATTTTCCTTTAAAAAATATGGTTTACATGATTTGCCTTTTATTGCATTCTATTTTTATTAAACATTCTGCACAGCATCCCAACTTTTTTGGAAATGGGGTTATTATATAACAAGTGATATTAACCTTTTGAACAGTGTTATATGTGTACTGATGTATACAAAAGGTACACATGAGAAACTTGGATGATGTTTTACACGTAAGTAGACGAGTGAGGTGTGAGTGAATGTGTGCGTGGGGGGACAGGTTATTGTGGTGGAAGTTACATTTCCTGATGAGTCTTCACCCTTTTCCCGTTCTTTTTATGTGTATATGAGTCATCATTTCAGTTGTTCAGAATCAGAAAAGGGCAGTTTCTAGGAGTTTAAATGTCATTTTTAATACACACTTAGTGAGACGCAGTGGGTAAAATTATCACTGGGGCAAATATTTTAATATACTGGTCACTGAACTGAGATGAGTGCCGTAGATGGTCACACGTAGGTGATAAAGCTTTCAGAGATCAATTGGAAGCATCATAATTTCAGAATTAGGACGGCTTTGTTTCAGTTATTTTGTTTTCATTGCTAATAGGTCACTGAGGTGATACAACAGATTTCATAATGAAGAAAGAGTTTCTTCTTGTTTAATATCTCATAATTTACCAGAAACTTTATAGTAAAAAGTCTTGGCTCCATTCTTCTTTAGACAATATGCTGCATATATAAGCCACCAGGTTGGTTTTGTAATTTTGCTATTACTTGTGACTCAGGTTGGGTTATCTATTACCATAATAATGCCAGTGGTGTAAGTGCAGTATGAGTTAGGCCTCAGGTATTTCATGCTATGAACACCAAACAATACAACGTGTATGCATGTGAAGTAGATATATGATTGGGGCCTTTGCTTCTTTTATATTTTTTCATAAATGTCTTTACATTAATATGCTAAACATACACTTATTGAGCGCTTTATTAGAAACATCTATGTTTTATCTACACTCACTGTCCATTTTATCGGCTCCACTTACCATATGTCCATGTGCACTTCATAGTCCTACAATTACAGACTGTAGACTACTTGTATCGCTGCATACTTTGTTAGCACCCTTTCATTCTGTTTCTTCATTTCCAGGACCCCAAAAGGACCACCACAGAGTAGGTATTATTTGGCTGGCGGATCTTTCTCAGCACTGCAGTGACACTGGGGGTAGTGTGTATTGTGTTGGTACGAGTGGATCAGACACAGCTGCGGTGGTCTTGGTGGGGTCCTTACTATTGAAGAACAGGGTGAAAGGGGGGTAACAAAGAATGCAGAGAAACAGATGGACTACATTCTGTAGTTGTAGAACTACAAACTGCCCCTATATGGCCAGTGAACCTGATAAAATGAATGATGAGTGTAGATACAAGGTAGGTGTACCTAAAAGGTGCCAGGTGTGTGTATATTTCATACATGTATATAAAGCATATTTGTGTAGTAATAGTTGCTAAATTAAAAAAAAAAAAACAGTAATTTGCTAAATTACAGTTTGGTTGGAAATTTGGCCAGTTTAAAATGGTTTATGGTTTTAAAGCAAATGTACACTAAATGAGCAGATCAAAGGTCATGCATTTGCAACCTTATTAGCCTTGGCAACAATATTTGACAAAAACACATATGCACACACAAAGAAACACAGACGTGCTAACTGTGGCATCTAAACAAAGTATATTTTCAAAAAGCATCATTTGGAAAGCAAGTGCATGGCAAGGTCACACCGTGTGGCAGTGTTTGTCAGCAGATGTAAATTCCTTTCCTTCCCGTATCTCCTTGCCATGTCAGCGCCTCACCCAAAATACAGAAAATGCCACTCATTTTGTTCCACACCCAAATTTTATGCTGCTGTCCTGAGTATGCAAAGCTCGTGGGCAGTTGTCTGCATTTTTCTGTGCGCTCCATTTCCCATGGGTTTCATCCTGTGTGTGGGGGCGTGAGCAGTGTGTAAAACAGGTATTCAAACTGATTGCTCAGCAGGTGTTCATAGTTTTTGTAGGCTGCTTGTCGTCAGGTCATTGTAACGTTGGTCATTATCACTGCCTCTTGTGACTCATTTGTAAGGTTATATAGTGTTGTAATCATACTGGTGGGGTAAGCACAGTATGTTAGGCCTCAGATGTTTGCTGCGTTGCACACAAAACAATGCAAAATGCACAAATGTCCATGTAAGTTCTTGTTGATCTTGATGTGTTATAGTGTGCAAGCTCAGCCAATAGAATGAGATGCCAATAGAACGGGATGCCAATAGAATGGGATGCTATGGAGCAGTAGCAAAGTCTCCAAGCATTGGGTAATGGGGTATAAAGTTGTCTGGAGTGATGGAGCACCATTGAATATTTTTGAAACAAGTTGAAGTGGTGTGAAAATTAATCATCTAACATCAGTACCTGACCTAACTATTGCTCTTTGGCTGAATGCAATCAGATCCTCACAGCAATGTTCCAACATTTAGTCTAAAGCCTTCCCTCTTCCCAAGAGTAGATGCTGTTATTGCAGCAAAGGAGGAATTAACTCCCTATTAATACCCTTGGAGTTAAAAAGAAATCAATGCAAATGTGTCTGAACGTTTGTAGACACAGTACACAATCATATGCAAATGTTTTGGCACCCCTACATAATTTGTTGACATCCTCTACAGCGAGAAAGCTTAAACATGTTCATCTACTTCACTTTAAAGCATTTCTCTTTGTTTGCTGTATTTAACATGTCCGAAAGAAAAAAAACATAAATTGTGTATTTAAATGTATGATAATAATTGTGGCATGTGCCCAGATTTTGCACATGCCATAATTATTAATTTAGATTTTCCAACATGCAAAATTCAGTAAATAAATAGTAGGATATGCATTAAAATTTGCAGAAGTTTGTTCACTGTAGAGGATGTGTTAAAATGATTTGATTGGGTTGCTAAAAATCTTGCATAAGATTGTTATATTGACCTTGTATCTCTGAAATGTTACCTTTACCAGTCAAAACATTCCTGCCTTTGAATGTAAGTTATTTTAAATGATTTTATACAAAATAATTTTGTATCTCTATTGAGGCATTGCTTAAATTATCCACACAACATAAAAGGCAGTTGGAGATATGATACACAAGTCATTATAAAATCTCAAGGCCAACTTCATTTACTCAGTCTATGCCCTTCTTATGTATATCTCATAATGTATATCTCTTAAATGAATGTACCTGGCCTGCCATGTATTCCCATTATACTGCATGATCCAGCTTTGAGTGTGAGGATTAGTTTCTGGTATGTCATGACTTAAGCTATGAATTAATCTAATATGTAGAACACTTGAATACTCAATATTCCCTTTTTTACTATGGGCACATAATAATTAACAGCACAGTAGATTAAGCTTGTTTGTATATTTCTTTACACATATTGGTTCTTGTGTAAGGTGTTTTTGTTGGATGTTGGATGACTTAATGAAGTTAACCAAACCTGAAAAACCAGAAGGCTCCAGAGACCATGTACTGTTCTTAGAGAGAGAGAGAGAGAGAGATAGGGAGGAGGAGGAGAAACCTTTCATTTACAAAAACAGCCTGAGGTAATGTGTGCCTCCACTAGTGAAACATGCTCACACATTAACAGATATATAATGTTGAAATAATGCACATAGACAAGAGTGTTGTGTAAGTAACAAGGCAATGGCATCCATTCAGGCTTTGACTGAAGAGGTGATCAGTCTTGGAGACACAGACTTCCATATGCTTTGAGACAGCATGTGCTAACCCTGCATTTAAATGGATAAAACAGGGATTTCAAACATTTTCATCTCCAAAACAACAAAATATCGGAAGTCAAAAAGACATGACTACCAATTCTTCAAAACAACATTAAATTTTGTAACAGATTGCAAGCTTATTGTTGACTTTAAAAAGCTTACACAGGAATTACCTATCATGTTCTGAGTCCCTGATTATGTCACATTTGAACAGTCTAGTCAACTCGAATAGATGGAAAATTGTCATGTAAACAAATTGTACTTACTAGTAGTTTGCATCCGGATTCATCTACAACTGGTCACCTTATCTTGTCAACAACCCTGCTGATAAAACCAGCAGCTGGTTTTTGCTGATCTGGTGCTAGTTTAGCTTGGTCATGCTTGTTGAACTGGTATTATACAGGTAGGTATATAGGTATTATGCAAAAGTTAGTTCTGATGGCAGTCTTATTGGTTGAGAAGCATTCTAGCCATGCTGTTATTTGAGATGACAGCATTGTTTTTCACAAAAAAGTATAATTGCAATGAGCACTGGTTGCTGCTTTGTAGGTAACCCTTAATATATTTCTACTTTACTGCATAAAAAGCAGAAAATGACATTTGTTGGATATTTAGATATTTATTTGAAATAAATTATTTGAAATTGGATACACCTATATTTTTGCATTCCTGAGGACCCAGAGAACAAACCGTACAAACCTATAACCATATGTAAACATTTTAGTCATTAAGGGACTGTCAAAAAAGATGAAGCTTTATTTCTCATATATTTAGCTAACGGAAGGTAAAATCACATGATTTGTAGTAAGTACAAAGAAGGCCGGTGATTTGATGTAATTTTGCTTTATTTTAGCTAAATGCATATGAGCTATGTTATGTACTGTGTAGAGTCCAATATAAAACCAACTATCATACAATTTGTAAAGCAAAAGGATGCTGGGGTTTTTTTTGCATATATTTGTGTAGTTGCATATATCAAAGCACATTTGATGTAATATTCAGGGCTTCTTTGCTTGACTTTTTTTAGTCAATTTTGCAATACTGTTGTACAAAAATCAATAGAACCTTTCAGGTCTTGTGTTATCAAAAACAGCATCATGGCTGTGATGATATATGTCCATATATTGTGTTCTATTGCTGTAATAATACTGCATAAACTCAGGTAACAAGAAGCTTGTCCAAGTTTCCCACTTCTATTTGTGACTTTGCTGGCCATTCTAGTGTGATTTACACAGTGGTAAGTTTACAAGACTATCTGAATGGACACTGTCTGGATTCTGCTGTATAATTTGTATAATATATATATATATATATATATATATATATATATATATATATATATATATTTGACAGTGTGGAAATGTTGTTTATTTTTGTTGTTCCTTTTTCATTCAAAATGATCATAATATAAGCATTTTACTTTTGTCTTATTGTTATAGCAGGAAATAGTAAGAATAGTTACACTCATACACTAGAATATTCCTTTAAAACACTGAGTCTGTTCTGTAAAATTGGTGTGAAAGTACGTTTCATGTGTCTTTGAGTCACCCACTTTTTGTCAGTCGTTGCAGTGAGAAGCATTTCAGCGATTGCTCTTGCATGAGCTTATGGAAGGTGATGTTTATGCTAGATTGTGGGCCGATGTCCATCCAGGGCTTCGCGGCTTGACCACACGCAGCGTCCACAGTGAGAGGGCTGGAGGTATGTATGCTATGAGAGATGCTTTGAAATAAACGAGCGGAAAACTTGATGACTCTTCACCCCCTTTTCCGCTCGTCTATAACCGGCGTGATTCAGTGAATCAGAATCTTGACATTTAAAACTTGGGTCAGCTCTCTGTGTTGTGTACACATGTTATGCTCACACGAAAAGGGGGGGGGGGGGTAGGATATTGCTCATCATTTAGAAATATTAAAAGAAAAGGTTATGTGAGCAAGTTTAGTGGGGACAGTACACGTACCTACATATATACACATGCTCACTGCGTGGGTTTCAGAGCCCTACCTGCTCCTGCTATTGTCAATTTCCCATCAACGCATAGAGGCAGGATAGACTTGTCTTGCGCTTCGCTGGAAATGCTGAAAGTATAATTGGTTATCTTCCATCCCGGAATCTTTTGGCTCTAATCTCTCATCAGACTGCATGCCAGTGCTCCAGCCACACCTGCCTAAAAAGTGTGCTGAGCTAGCTCTGGTCTTTCTTCTGGAGCTGAGGTTATCACATAGGCTCAACTTACATAACCCTAACCTGATGATGCATTTTGGATCATATTGGAAAATGGATATGTACATACAAAAATGGATGGAAATAAACTCTCATCAAATAACATGTTTAAATGTGTGCCAGTGCTTTTTGGGAATGTTTTAACCCCTAGTTGCCTTTTGTTGTACTATGTAACTGCATTCCACATGCTTTTCTATATAACTTCTATTTTTGCGTTTTACTCTTGGATTTCTCCAAACTTATGATGATCCAAACTTTCGCAATCTGAAATATTGAGATCCTTGTCATCACTTCAAGTGGTTTTTTTTTGTTTTTTGTTTTGCTATTGGATTTTTTTGTTTCTCCAAATGTGTAATGATCCAAAATGTTGTGTTCTGGATTATTGCACAGTTCTCTTGGATTTCACCTAGCTTTTCATATGAAAGCTTGCAATTCAAACTCTTTTTTTGAATTTTCAATCTCCTGGTGTTTAGTTAGCTGTGCCACATGGGAGCCCCAATGTAAAGTGACAATTTTCACTTGGATTCCTTTGAACTTGTGATAAAAACTTTCATAGCCCGAACTTTCTCTTGAACTTGTGACCTCCTGAGTCAATATTTAGATGGTTTTACCATTTGGGAGAACTTTTTTATGCTTGTTTCAATGTCAAGAACCTTTCTGAAAGTGGATCTATATAGCCCCTAAAAGGGTTCTTTTGTTACAATGTCATGCTTGTTGGTGTTATATAGAACCATTTTTGAAAAGGTATATAGAACACATATACAACACAGTACTATGCAAAGAACCTCTTAAGCATGAACTAGTGCTATATAGAACTCATGCTTCTAAACAGAACCACTGCCTTTACTAAAAAACACTCAAATTCACACACATTCAAACACTCAAATAACGAGTAAATAGTTTAATGCCCTCGGTTTACAGATGACTCAGCAGATAAACCTGCTTCTGAAAGAGGGATTCCCCAGTGTATACCACTGTTTTTTCACACACACACTCATGTAGTACCCCTGATTTGTTATAAAAGAAAGGTTACCTTGCAAAACAGTCATTTTTGACAAAAGGCTCTCAAAATACCAGGCTTGGGTCAGTTCTATTCATTATAGCTAATTCAAAGGAACTAAATTGAATTGGAACTCAGGCCATGCTTTACAGTGATTTTGTCACAAAACAGAGTGGGTTTAAATTACTTATGACAGGTCTACCAGAAAACCACTGACATTTGAAACTTGTAAGATATTCAGGGAATAAATTGTTTGCTTTATATAATGTAGTTTTACAGTAAATACTTAATTTCATGTAACAATGAATATTCGTAGTGTAGTCTTCTAGCATCTTAGCTTTCTGCCAATTCGAACAGCATATCTTTAGTGGCTAAGAAAATAAGTTTAAACACAGCTGGGTATGTTTAGCTGTGTTTTGGGCTGTTTACTTAATATTTACTTCATAAGCAGGCTGATGCCTGGTCCCATCTATCAATATGCTCAGTGCTCTATGTGAGCAACAGAATGGTACATTAATACAGAATTCATAAGCGTTTGTATATCAAGTATTTTAGGGCTCAGCAAATCAGCAATTAGGAATGGAACAATGTGTACAAAATATTAATTTATAGAAGGTCTCAACTGAAGCATATCTTGAAAAACAACTGCAAAATCTCACAGCATTCTAAAAATATCCTAAAGTGTCAGATTTATGGACCACTAAAGTGGACATTTTACTAATGTCTACATTCCGTTTTTGCTTCCCTTATTTCTGTGAATTTCTGTGATTCAGACTTTCAGTTTTCCTTGACTCTGTGCAAGATGCCGTTGATCGGTTTTGCAGCTAAGCAAAACAAAGCAGTGAACTTTTGGTAGTTGAGAGAGTTTATTTGATTCAATTCAGCTTCACTTTTCACACTCTCCTTTTGAAAAAGATGATCACAACAAGATACTAATTTATTGAAATTTTCTCAATTAAAATCGAACTGAATAATATGATATTTTATTTGTAGAAAGGTCAAAGTTTAGTTGTTTAACTACAGCAGACTGTCATTTTTTTTACAACATGTATCATCTGGTTTATGGTACTATGGTAAGACATTTCATATCAACTTTGACATTGTATGTGATGTCTTTCTTAGTCAGTCTGGGGCCCAGAAGGCTTTTTGTTGTGGCTAATGAAGATCATAAGCAGCCTACCAGCATGCAATTTGTTACATTATCTATGCACTCACCCAATAGTGCCTGAGGGTTTTCGTAGAAATGTTCTCACAAAATGAGTTGCACATTTCCACAGAAGCGTGTCAGAGAGAGTATGATACAGTACACTCCTGGAGGATGTCCTCAGGCCTTGACATTCCTATGGCATTGTTTTGCCATTATTAATATGTCAGTGTGAAGATGTCTGTGGAGTGCTGAAGTAGTTTAGTGACAGGAGTCATGTGATCAGTCTCGCTAAGTGACACTAATAACTTTTAGCATGGTAAGGATGTCAATGTGTCAGTTTAAATGTAAATTTGCATGTTCTGATTTAATGTTATGTTTACATTTAGCAACAGTATAAATTTAGATGTAAGTGTAAATTTAGAGATTAATTTTGTGATGTTACACATTTAGATTAGAATTTTACATTTAGGTGTAAAATTTGTGACTGAGTTTAAATATAAAAATAAATATACTCATTGTAATTATTTGTTGTCTAAACTGTGTCAAGTAATAGATATATAAACACTGAGACCTGAGAACTGATAATGCAAATATTGGCAGCAAAACATGCAAAATTGGACTAAAGCACTAAACAAAAAGCTCTCCAGTATGCATTTCAAATCACGTTTATTGTCACATCACATATACACAGGTGGATAGGAAAATCTTAGGTGCTTAGTCCCCTTTTAGAATTTAAATATAAAAAAATGTCAAAGAAGAAGAGAGAAAAAAAATATATATATATATTTAAGAAGAAGAAGAAAAAAAAAATATATACATATATATACACATATGTGCTGTTAGTCGTTAGTCTGAGGTAGATAATAAATTAGATGCAGGCACTCAGGGGATAGAACACTGATATAGAAATCTTGCAGATTGTACAGGATATGGATAGAAGATGTACAAGATGTCAGTCTATATGTGTAAGTACAGAGTTGCTAGATTGAAGGTGCTCTGATTGGAGGATCAGAGTGAGTCTGATGAGATGTGGATGAGGAGATGATTGTCCATGGAGATGATGACTCAGAGGTGCAGTGACAGACCTATAGACCAATACACTAGCACTACTGGCTCAGCAGCTTGATGGCCTAAGGCAAGAAACTGTCTAGGAACAGGCTGGTTCTGCACTTAATACTTCTTTATGTCCTCCCGCTCGGCAGCTGTGAGAACAGACAGTGGCTTGGATGGGTGGAGTCCTTTAGAATCCTCCTGGTCTTCCTCAGGCTGTGGCGTATATGGTGTATAAATCCAAAAGGTTTGGGAGCTGGACCCCGGTGATGTGCTGGACTGTCTGCACCACCCTCTGCAGAGCTTTCCGCTCAATGGCAGTGTAATTTCCATACCAGGTGGTGATGGAGCCTGTTAGAATGCTCTCCACAATACATGTGTAGAATGTTCTGAGGATGTGGGGGTTACCTACCAAAGCTCTTCAGCCACTGAGGAACTTGAAGCTGTTGACCCTCTCTACTATGGCTCTGTTGATGGTGATGGGGGTGTGCACTCTCTCTTGCTTCCTGAAGGCCACTGTGAGCTCCTTGGTCTTGTTGACGTTGAGAGAGAGGTTGTTCTCCTGGCACCCGAGTGTCAGAAAGCTGACCTCTTCTCTGTAGGCCTCCTTTTTGTCATTGGCGTTCAGGCCAACAATTGTGGTGTCATCTGCAAATTTGATGATGACGTTGGAGCTGTGTCTGGCTGAGCAGTCGTGGGTGTACAGGGAGTACAAGAGATGGCTGAGCACACAACCCTGAGGAGCTCTGGTTTTAAGGGTCAGTGAGGAGGAGGTGATGTTGCCCATCTCTACCACCTGATGTCAGCCCATCAGGAAGTTCAGGATCCAGCTGCACAGAGAAATGTTCAGACCTCGATATCGAAGCTTAAGTTTTGATCTCACAATAGGCTAGGAGCGCTAAAATTATAAAATGCCACAGATCACAGGCCTCATCCAAGAGTAATCTATGTAAATGACAAGGAAATAAAGCAGAAGTTTTTGTTCCTGAGCTACAGGGTAGGTAAATGTATGATGATATGCATTTTAGGATAGCATTTATTGTGTATGCCCTAGTTTCATCTGCTGAGCTGTTGTTGCTCCTAGACATTTACATTTCTGCAATAATAGGACTTACAGTTGACAAGGACAGATCTAACGGGGCAGACATTTACTTTTCAATGAACACATTAATTATGACTTGTGGCAAAGGTGACATCCAGAGGTAGAATCTTGCCATTTCAAGAAAAAGCAGGCTAAATTAAAAGACAATTAATTAGTGTGAATCACATGTACATTCATATGAGAGTGTGTATGTGTATGTGTTTGCGTGTCTGTTCTCTCAGGATATGATTCAGAAGTGGTAAATGGCAAGCAGCATGGAGTTTCTCTTATCTAAATGTTTGGACAGAGCGTTTTTTGTGTAATAAATAATCTCATTAAGTGTGACCCAGGCATGCTAAGAGTTTCCCCTACTACAACACACTGGCCACCGCTGACCTCTCTTATCCTCAATTCTATAATGCAGTACAGCGCACTGGTGAAGTACAAAAGCCATTATGAAAGTACTGGTCACTAAAGACCTATTTAACTGATTTGGTTTCCTCTCAAACAAAAAGCTCCATCACTGATGGACTGACCACATAACGTCAGAGCAGCTTTTTATTGTACAGTGATGGGAATTTTCTATCTGTCTTTATGTTTCTCTCTTACTTTCTGATTTCCCCTGATTTTGCCATTTCTGTTGTCATTTCTGTTTCTGTTTGAGTTACATTAAGTAGTAATGTAGTAGTATCATTAATATGGTAATGAATAAAGCATTTCTTTTACAGTGCAAAAAGTTCTAGATGTTAATAGGTAACTGAGGTACAATTGCCAAAGTGCTATGTAATTACAATGAGTAATGTAATAGTAAGTTCCATTATACTGAAATGTTTCTATTGCTTTTTTTCTGTCTTTCTTTCTGTTTCCATCCTCCTTATCTATGTCTCTCTCTCTCTCTCTCTCTCTCTCTCTCTCTCTCTCTATCTCTCTTTCTCTCCCTCTCTCTCTCTCTTTCTCTCTCTGTGTCACATAACGTCTTTGCTGTGTACAGTCGTGAGTCTGGGAAACGAGACTTCTGCTAAAGTGACTAGCTGGCTTATCTGTGAGAGCTTGTCTCAGAGCTTTAAAGAGAGCGTGAGGTATTAAGTTCACTCTAAAACACAAAACGTGTACTCATGGCAGCAGGGTGAATTTAGGAAAAAAAAGAAAAGAGAAAAGAAAAAGAGAAAGCCCTCGCACTCAGCTCTCTCGTGTTTCCTGTGTTGGGGTCTGGAGGCCGCGGGCCGTTGCTGTATCACCGGAGAAGTGGCTGCGTGCCGGTGTGGAACAGAGCGAGCAGATTACAGTGTGTGTATCAAAGCCATCTCCACACTCTCTCGGGAGAAGTAAGAGGGACTTTCCCAGCCTCCATTCGTTCACCATTGCTACATTATTATCCCTTATTACCTGGTTATTAATATTAACCTCTTCATATAGAGGCAGAAGATGACTACTTTTATCTCCAACTAATGTTCCAAAACACAATAGAATGTTTTTTTTAGGACTGAAACAGAGGCATAGCCATGGCTACACCTGGGCCTGAGTAGATTAATCACAGGTCTAGCCTATCACATGGGGAAAGAATATTTATTAAGTTGATTTTTTTAGATAATGAAATTGTATGTGAGTGCTGTCAATGTATTATGACCAATCAAATCATTACACTCTTCGCCATTCTCTGCCTTCTTTTCTTAGCCCATAAGTCTTCAGTTTGTTTGAATTTCTTAAATTTAACATTTCAGTTGTGGTTAAAAGATGTGTAGTGGAGGCATTCAAAAGTGAGTCTTTGTTGTTTTCTAGAAAAAACAGCTGAAAAAAAGTCTGAAAAGGAGCTTTGTAAAATCGTCAAAGCAAACATCTAATGTTACTTTGGTGAATCGATTCATCACAGGTAGGAATAAATGGGCCATAAACATTTTTCATACAATGGCAGTATGAAAACGCAGACTCACTTTACTCTGCTTTAAGCTTTAGCTCAGCTATAGCTGCTTTTCTCACATCTTCGGCAGGAAACATTTCTGCAAAAGTAGAATATTTTCTTGTAAAATGTCTCTCAACATTCAACTTTTTACAAAGCTTAAGTCAGATTCTCATTTGCCAGCTTCTTTAGAATGTAGCTAGCTATATATCTAACTGTTGCATAATTTAAGGTGGAACGTGAAAATTCGAACAAGAAGCTGGCAAGCGAGAGGCTGACTTAAGCTTCATGACTTTTTAGTGTTTGACAGTTTCTCGTTGCAGATTAAACATTTCAGGAAACCAGCTGGAGTGCTTAGAAATTCAAATAATTTGTCTCCACTTCCATTAGTCCCCAAATTATCGATGTTCGTCTTAAATCTTTCTCTTTGCCTTTTGTTAGCTACTAACTAGGTGAGACTGTTGTCTGTGTTGCTTCAGGGTTAAAGGGTGAATAAGCAGTTATACATACAACTTCACTGTGAAAGATCA
Source organism: Pygocentrus nattereri (assembly GCF_015220715.1). Lineage (NCBI taxonomy): Eukaryota > Metazoa > Chordata > Actinopteri > Characiformes > Serrasalmidae > Pygocentrus > Pygocentrus nattereri. The sequence continues at coordinate 14,126,429 of NC_051234.1, read as the reverse complement.
TTTATTGTTAAAAATCTTTATTTTACCAAAAAATCTATTTCTGCTGTGGAGCCGCAAGAGTGCAGTAAAAGGGCCACATGTTGCTGACCCCTGGCCTAGAATAATTAGGTTTTAGTTTTTTAAGTATGTGGTGTTTTCCCTCATCTTTGTATATCTCAGTTGGCTGATTTTAATTTTGTTATAACGTCTTCAGTGGCCAAACGAGAAAATGCATGTGTATGGTGAAGGTGCTGCAGTGTTGGTTGTGTTTATGTGAATCCAGCTTTCTGGTTGATTGTTAATGTTATGTATCACCATAGGGTATAGGTGTTGGAATTGGAATAGGGGAAAGGTGATGACTGCACCGCTGTCAGGAGCAAAACTAATTTAATGTAATAACTTTGTAAGTTTGGAAATTGTCCAACTCCTTAATCCATAAGGGTCCACATATTACAGTGCGCTCTCATAACTATATAACTTACAAATTAGCTTTGTGGTACAATTTTTTACAATCCTTCTATTAAAATATTCAAATATGTCAGTTGGTTGCCAAAAATTGTGTTGATGTCAGACATTGTATTCATGTGTAGCTGATTAACATGTTTTGTGTTCTTCCATGTAGTTACAGAATAATTCATAATCCTTAGAACTGATTTATCACATTTAAGTTCACTGATAAGATGGAAACATTGTATTATGTTGTTATGAATGATTTGATGTGAAACTGCATTGTCGAAAAATTCATTGACTCATTGAGTTCTTTGCAATGATGGTGATAGGAACCAGAGGTCAGAGTGTCTAAAACACAAATATATCCATTTTATTTACTATCCATGCAAAAATCTAATTTCACCACATTATAAAAAAATGTTTCAGGCATCAGGCAACATATTCATAGTCATATCATGCTATAACGTTTTGAGAAGAAGCTTTTAGAATATTTTTGAACTATTTCAGACTCCTGGTTCCTATTTGGATAAGGAAAGTCATCAAACCAAATCAAACCTTACAAGCAAACTAGAAAAGTGCATCTCCTGAAGAAAACATAGATTAATTGTGTGTCTTTAGCAAATCAAATCAAAATCAAATTTATTTGTATAGCGCTTTTTACAACTTAACTGTTGTCACAAAGCAGCTTCACAGAATTCTAGTAAAGACAAAGTTTTGACATGAATGTAAAAATCCCCAGGTGAGCAAGCCAGGGGTGACAGTGGCAAGGAAAAACTCTCTCAGAGCTGAGGAAGAAACCTTGGGAGGAACCAAGGCTCACAAGGAGGGACCTATCCTCCTCTGGTCAAACTACCTGCAAAATTATTATACTACTAATATTAACAGTAGTAATAGCAGTTGTAATAGCTAGGAGTCCATGAGAAACTTCAATGTAGGGTGGGCAGCTAGGCAAGTGGCAGTAGCTGGGGCGTGGGCAGCTGATCTGAAACAGGTAGCAGGAGAGCTTGATAGTCAGTCGTCCATCAGTATCCGGCCGGACACTGTAGTCAGGCAGTTGCTAGGGTGTTGCAGAATGATTATGAGGGTATATTAGATGATTGCAAAAATGTTTCAAAGTGAGCTGCTGTGGTATCCCAGTGGGCTGCTAGGTCATTGCTAGTGGTTGCTATGGTGTTGCTAGGTGGTTGCTGTGGTATTCCAGGTGGTTTGGCTTCCCACATTATTAATAGGGTGTTACTAATGGCATCATGACATAAGTTGAGGTCACAAACTTTGGCACCTTATTCATTACTATGAAAAGAATGGTGATTAATGCTGTACCTTTTTTCAATTTAGAATTTACAATTACAGTAAAATGTTTAGTTTTAATATGTAAGTCATATGTAAATTATTTCATTGTTAGATCAGGCTCTTTTATGTACCAAAATAAATTCAACAACAGTATTGAAATCATATTGTTGTAGGAAAAAATAGATTAAACTACAGGAATAGATGCTTTTTTGCTCAGCATAAAAATTTTAATGGCTAGAAGAGGGCTAAGTGGCCCACCGAAAAAAGCTCTACTTTTTATGATGTAAGTAAGAAACAGGAAATGTGGCTGCAGTTTAAGGTAATAAGTGTCTAAGTGTGCCAAAGTGGTCTGCTCAATATGAATTAGGATACTTAATACGGTCATGGCTGTGGTTACATACAAGATGGCCCGCTTAGGGTGGTTGGGGTCATTCTCGGGGGTCAAACTCATCTCTCTTTGCCCTCAGACTCAACAGGCCAAGCCCTATTGGAAGCTTACCCCCCCGCCTTCAGGTCTGATTGGCTGAGAGGTCGCCTGTTATCTCATCAGTCCTCCGGTCAAGCCTGATATCAAGTAGCAGTGCTGTCACATACTCTCCATTCAAAGGCCACCCTCTCTTTCTCTCTCTTTTCTGCAACTGTTCTAGGCACTTTCCTATGCATACACGAGCTGAAATCACATTTGGAGGCAACACTGGAGGACTCTTTCAGTCTTTTTTTTTATATTACGGTACTTGGTAGACATACTTCACATCTTGGGGACAAGCCTAGCTTCATGTTCTCATCAGAGCCTGGGTATCTGCAAGATGTGCCTGTACGAATTGTCTCAAATGTGTTTTAAAATCAACCTAAGCTGTGGTGATTGATTGAATAGTGTGTATAGTGGGTTGTATTTTATCCCCACTTTTTTAGACATTGGTAATCTAAATAAAATACACACAGCATTATACCACCCTAGTGTTGGCAGCTCAGTGGTATCTGCTAAGTCTACTTAGCTCACATGGCACAAAAATTATATTTACTCTAACTTTCTCTTTAAATTGTCTCCTTTCTGTTAACCTCCTCATAATATTTATAGAAAGGGCTCTAGAAGTCCTTTTCTCCACTTCCATTTTGAGGTGAAATGGCAGAGCAAAATAGTAGCAAGGCGTCTTTTGAAAATGATGCATTGCATGGCATCGCATCATGCATTGCCACTCACATCTAGTGTTGTTGAGTCATTCAGAAAACAACAGTATTAGTTTGTTTAGTTTTACACTAAACCTATAGGCTACTTTAGCTTATAGCTGCTAGGTTAGCATTGTGCGGACATCATGCTTAAAACATTACCCACTTACACACTAAGAAGGTCTTGTATAGTCTGCGTTATGTGGTTCCTGATGTTGTGATTACCTATAAAAATCGACATATATATACAAACAAAATTCTGGCTTTAGATAGCTGCAACTACTGTTTCTGCTATCCCACATTTTTTTTTCCCATTGACAACAAGTCATACAGTCTCATTTACTAAGCACATCTTTTTTTTGTGATTTTCATCTCAACACAGTTTGAGGCAATTTAATGCTATCTTGAAGGGTATAAGCTTCCATTACTTAGATATATTAGCCATGTCACCTAGGTGTAAACTAATGAAGTAAATTCCTGATACCAGGCATGTTTTGGCTATATTAGTGGTAAGGAGAAAACTGTGTATATTTGATTTTTCAGCAAGTTATCCCCTCAAGTCACGCAGTATTTTGGCACGTTGTTCACTCATGCTTCTACACCTCACTGTATTTCATAAGTGCTAACACACACTCTCATATACGGACAGGAAACAGTGAAGCTTTTGTCAGCACTGAAACTCCAGTGATTTTGAAGTGTGGTCTGAGAGGGGCTCTATCGTGCCTGAGCACCTTTGCCAAACCCACAGAAACAACATGGCTTTCCTCTTGCTCCATTTTTATCCCTCCTTTGCCCTCTATTCCTCGTGCTTCTTATCTGATTTCCATTGTATTTGAAAAGTGGACGGCTCTCTAATGACCCTTCCCATTTAACAGATTGAATGCAGCCAGCCAGCAGGCTATTCAACAGCCTCTCATCATACACACTCTCATTCTCTCTCACTCTCTCTCTCCAACTCACTCACTGACTCACTCTCTCTCTCTCTCTCTCTCTCTCTCTCTCTCTCTCTCTCTCTCTCTCTCTCTCAGAGAAGCATATTGTAGATAGTGTTAGAACAGCTCTGACTCTCTTTTATCTATTATTTTTCAGACTTCATTTCATCTTTATGGACACAAATCCATGCTACATTTTTCTCAGTTTAGCAAATATGGCTATTTGGCTAACACAAAAAAGAAAATGGGAAGGGACGGTCAATAGATCTTGAATATGTGGTGAAAAAATGGTGGCTTACAGGTTCTAAAAGTAAATGCGTCTATTTTCAAATGAATCGTGGGGACAGAGAGGTATTGTGCTCTATGTATTGTTAAAAGATAGCAAATGCTGATCCTGCTAATATGATTTTGTGTTGTTTTAACTCATGAAATTGCAGGCTTGTTATTTAGATATTAAAACTAGTTTAGTGAAAAATATAATGTACATGTATTATGTATATATACATATAATGTATAATGTATTCTGTTGCCTAAAATTGCTGCCCCGGCGTTCAGCTACATAGTGAAGTTCTGTGCATTTGAAAAGGTTGAGATATGTTTTGGCAATATATTTTTGGGTGTCTGTTGACTTCTAGTGTTTGTTAGCAACATACAGCTTGTAGCTGCAGCTCTAAACTAAAGAATCTAAATATGGACACCAAACATGACATGAACTGTAGGCCCATATACAGGGGTATTTCTCTTCTTACTATTCTGATGTATTTACATACTCACAGAAGTGAGTACACCCCTCACATTTCTGCAAATATTTTATTATATCTTTTCATGGAACACTATAAAAATGAAACTAGGATATAATTTAAAGTAGTCAGTGTACAGCTTGTATAGCAGTATAGATTTACTGTCCTCTGACTCATATATAAATAATAATATATTTATAATATATATATATATATATATATATATATATATAAAATATATAATAATATATTTATAATATATAAATAACACACAGCCATTACTGTCTAAATAGCTGGCAATACAAGTGAGTACACCTCACAGCGAACATGTCCAGATTGTGCTCAAAGTGTCAATATTTTGTGTGACCACCATTATTATGTAGCACTGCCTGAACCCTCTTGGGCATGGAATTCACCAGAGCTGCACAAGTTGCTACTGGAATCCTCTTCCACTCCTCCATGATGAAATCATGGAGCTGGTGGATGTTAGACACTTTGCGCTCCTCCTCCTTCCACTTGAGGATGCCCCACAGGTACTCAATTGGGTTTAGGACTGGAGACATACTTTGCCAGTCCATCAGCTTTACCTTCAGCAAGGCAACTGTCATCTTGGAGGTGTGTTTGGGGTCATTTATTGTGTTGGAAATCTGCCATGCGGTGCACTTTTCGAAAGGAGGGGATGATGCTCTGCTTCAGAATGTCACAGTACATGTTGGAATTCAGTACATGTTGGTTTCCCTGAATGAACTACAGCTCCCCAGTGCCTGCAACACTCATGCAGCTCCAGATCATGATGCTACCACTACCATGCTTCACCGTAGGCAAGAGACAGTTGTCTTGGTACTCCTCACCAGGGCACCATGACACATGCTGAACACCATCTGAGGTGAACAAGTTTATCTTGGTCTCATCAGACCACAGGAAAATGGTTCCAATAATCCATGGTCTTAGACTGCTTGTCTTCAGCAAAGTGTTTGCTGGCTTTCTTGCACGTCAGCTCCAGAAGAGGCTTCCTTTTGGCATGACGGCCATGCAGACATGTTCTGAGCACTGACAGGCTGACCTCCCACTTTTTCAACCTCTGCAGCAATGCTGGCAGCACTCATGCGTCTATTTTTTTAAACCAACCTCTGGATATGACGCTGAGCATGTGGGCTCAACCTCATTGGTTAGCCCTGGCAAGGCCTGTTACAAGTGGAATCTGTTCTGGAAAACCGCTGTATGACCCTGGCCAACGTGCTATAGCTCAGTTTCAGGGTGTTAGTGGCCAGTATGAGAGAATTGTACCCAAAACACCAAATTTAATAGCCCTGCTCCCCTTTCACACCTTGAACCTTGTAACTCTAAAGAGTCACATGACACCAGGGAGGGACAATGGCACAATTGGGCACAATTTGGATATGTTCAATGTGAGGTGTACTCACATGTATTGCCAGCTATTTGGACATTAATGGCTGTGTGTTGAGTTATTTTCAGAGGACAGTAAATCTATACTGCTATACAAGCTGTACACTGACTACTTTAAGTTATATCCAAGTTTCACTTCTATAGTGTTGTCCCTTGAAAAATATAATATAATATTAAGTTGTTTTTGTATTTCCTGCTGTTTCATTTTTTCTGTTTACAAACACAAATCTAGTATGAGCTGAATGTGTACAAATGACACGACAAAATGTCTCTGCTTGTTTCCATGAGCTGAGTTAGAAGTAATTAGTATTGAATTACTTAATGCTTTTATATCAACAGTGATAAACTGTAACTTCTAAGGGTTAAAGGGTTAAAGACGTGCTTATTTAGAAATGACTAAGAGCCTCTTTCTCTTTCTAGCCCCCTGTCTGACACTTTTCATATCTATCAACTGGACACCTTTTAAGCCCCTTAAATAAGTCTGGTACGAAGACGCACCACCTGAGTATGTGTAAGTAAAGCAAGTAGAGAAAAGGAGAGTGATTTAGTCCAACTGAGAGAGGGAAGCAAACGGACAGGCTGCAGTGATGTGGCTGTGGTTGGGGTCAGGGTTGATTGGCGGCTGGTGAATGAGTTCACTCCAGGGCAGATCTGCAGCCCTTCCTGCTTGAATCTCGATTGATTGACAGAATGCCGAGAACAAACTGGGCTAAATGGTTCCAGAAAAGCCCATCTCTCCATAGGAAGGGGGATTGGGCCAGTGGGACATGCACCTAATGGACCAACTCAGTCAGCCAGTGGAAGAAGCCTGGCCCTCCTGAAATGCTTTCCAAACTGGGAACCTTTCCAATACCGCAAGACATGTTAAAATGAGAAGCAACCCTTTCTGTCCTCTTATTAAACATATAAAAATATTGTTTGTTTTTATACAGTGTCAGGACATTAGGTAATACATATATACCCATATGTATTATATGCAGTGTACAGTGCAGAAGTCAGAGACTGCCCATTATTTATTAAATTTCCAGTCTACATGATCAAAGCAAATTATTCAGAAAGTCACAGAGAAGCCTAAGACATAAACATTTGTGTGTCCAAACTGTTTTTTTGCTTATTTCCGCTTGATGTGTCCCTTTCTTATGAAAGTAAATTAAATTATATCTGATCTCCTCAGAAATATCTTTTGACAAATTAATTTGTAACTTTAATAGCAATTTGGAATATAAGTAAAATAAATAGAGTGCAGTCTCTTTGCAGTACTGTACCATTGGCCACATGTTCATTTAAAGAAATGAACATCTGCAACTACAACTGGACTTTTATATTTTGAAAGTATATGAAAATAAACACACATTCACACAAAGGGAATGGAAAATCCACTGGGTTGGTTCAAGTATCTGGACTTTCACATGGATGACTAGGACAGGCGTTTCCATTTTCAAGACTCCTCATTCCCTCATATAGGGCTTGATTGCACAGAGAATAGGAGAAGAACATGAACAATATCTGAGGATACATTGATGGCATGCGTGTGTGTGTGTGTGTGTGTGTGTGTGTGTGTGTGTGTGTGGCTCCTTAGACCTCCATATAGGAACTTCCATGACCCAGAATGAGGCTCCACTCGGAAAATCAGCCTGCTTCTGCCTTTCCATTCACACTCACACACATGCAAAAGATCAATGTCTGAGAGAGCTCTAAGGAGGGCAAAAGAAAGCTAGAGGAAAAAAAGAGAAAAAGAAAGACTGGAAAGTAAAAGAGTGAAAGAGAGTCTGGGGGAGTCACGTGCCTGAAAGAAGCCCGTTAAGAAAGAGTACGCAGACTTCAAGTAGAGGTGGGCGATATGGCAAAAATAGAGTATCATGATACTTGAAAAAGTTTTCATTATATGCAATATCAAGACAATCTAATATGTGGAAAGTTTGATAAGTTAATATGAGACAAAAAGCCTCTATTTAAAAAAATACTGTCAAAAACGATGAAGTTGATGACTATACAATGATTTTTAATCACTAAATCTAATTAGACAGGACTAATGCACTCTCTGTAATGATACTTGCAGTTGTTGCAGTCAGTGTTCTTTATGTTCTTGACGATATCCATGATATGCTCAGAAAAGCATATCATAACATAATTTACCGCAATAATGATAAAATATTGTTATGTGGCCACTTCTAATGTCATTTATGCTGAACTATGTGTTATCCTGTAGGTTTAATTAGCTTGGCTGTGTATGTATAGTTCAGCTACATGGCTATATGTGTGCAGCTATATAACTAGCAAGTCTAATATAAGTTTACCATTTTTTGCTGTAGTTACATTTTGTGTGTAAGACTTCAACTAACTAGCAAAGGTATTGCCTCCATTAGCTTGTTACATTAGCATGATTTTCTGTATACAGGAGATAACTGCTTTTGGTATTCTATAAATTACTTTAGCTTGGATTTATTAGTACAGAACTTAGCAAAGTGCTTGTGTTAGCCAGTCAGTTAAATAAGATGGTTGTATGTTCCGAGTTTTAACTAGCAAAGAAGTTTGCCACTGTTAGTGTGTTAGCACGCCAGTTCCATTAGATGGTTTGTCTTGTACATGGCTTTTTCAGCTAACTAGCATAGATATTGCCACTGATAGTGTTAGCTTGTTACATTAGCTTGTTTGTATGTGTACAGACTTGTTCAGTTAACTAGCAATGGCGTTTGCCACTGTTTGTGTTAGTCCTTCAGTTACAATAGCTTAGCTATCCCTGCTAGTTGACCAGCATACCAATATCAAAACACAGCATATGCTTTTTTTCCTACCAAGAGTGTGTGTTCAGGATAGTGTTATTCTGTCATTTACATTAGCTTGCCTGTGTGTACAGGATTTGTTTAGCTACAAAAGTAACAAATACATTTGCCACTCTTTGTGTAAGTCTGGCTGTTACATTAGCTTGACTGTGTGTACAGTAATGGCACAGGTCATTGCAAACTGGGGAACTTCCAGCAATTGGTTCCCTTATAGTCTGCAGCGGAATATTCAAATCAGGTACTTCGCACATGCTGCCTCACTGTACACTCCCACTTTATCTGCCTGTCCGCCACGAGATGCGTCCCATTCAAATCAGATCCTTTAAATGCAACTGATTACCTGGTGCTATATTTGGTTGCTTTTTTCTGTCCGACTGTCAGGTACAATGGGCCTCGGGCTGAGTTTACATGCAGATAAGCGACCAGTGGCCTACGTAACACAACCCTATCAGGTCTATTGATGGGTCCTAGCATTCAAATCACCAGGAATGTCCAGCAGCCATTAGATCAGAGGTGCAATGACATCACCAGCATGTTATTTTAACCACAGGAATGGCATTTCATTCAAAAGTTTGTACTTTGTTACATCACCAGGCGATGACATCACGCCTTCACGCCGCATAGTTTACCAAGCTCCCACTGTAATGGGTCAACAAGGCTCTAAATATTCTTCTACTCGTGTTCCACTCCAGCAGTGCCGGTTATATATTAGGAATCTAATGTTTGTTACAAGGAGAGTAAATGAACAGGGTTTGTTTATCTTTGCTGGAAAGGAGGAGAGAGAGGGAGAGAGAGAGGTTTCTGTATTTAAGCACTGCTTCATCAGTGGGAAATGTGTGGAATGTATTAAGGGATCTGTCTCTCTAGAACTTACTCTGAGCTACTAGAAACACACGTAGTGTCTCGTTCTAGCTCACACATGCATACAGGTCAAAGTCCATTTTTATCAGTCTGACACACACACATACATCATCCACACACGTTTTACTACACTACACTGTGTGTGAGTGTTTTCGAGTTGGTTTAAATATCAGACTCAGTCTAGCATAGCTCAACTTTTTATGTAGTGCTTTTTATCTTTTAGTACAAATTTACTATTAGATTTACAAAATCTAAAACAGAACAATCAATAGCTTGTAGATTAGACAGCAGAATATGTATAAATACAATTTGAATACAATAAAAGTTCATTAAAAACTTTAAGCACTGGACATAGCACGATGTGACCAGTGCACAGAGCAGGTTTTAACTTGTAGATAGAGCAGAATTTGACAGTGCACAGGGCAGGTTTTGATCAGTAAACAGGGCAGGTTTTAACCAGTGGGTGGGGTAGGTTTTGACCGGGTTGACAGGATCGATTTTTACTAATGAACATAGCAAATTTTGACCAATCAACTGGACAGATTTGACCATTGGACAGGACATATTTTGAACAGTGGATAATACAAATTTTGAACTGTTTGAGAGGATAGATTTTGAGCAGTGGGTGAGGTGGGGAAGGTTTTGACAGGCAGTATATATTTTAATCAATAGACAGTACAACTTTTGACCAGTGGACAAGACACATTTTGGCCAGTGAAAAGGACAGATTTTGACCAAAGGACAGGACAGATTTTGCTCAGTGGGCAGGACAAGTTTTTACCGGTGGATGTGGCAGGTTTTTATCTGTGGACAGGGCAAATTTTGACCAGTGGACTGAGCAGATTTTGACCAGTTGATAGGACAGATTTTGACCAGAGGGGTATATTGATTGCAGGCCTAAATGAAGGCCATTGCCATGGTTGATAAGTAATGCTGCTGAACGGGCTCTATCTAAAAACTTAGATACACAGTGTTCATGGAACTGAAACACCACAATATTTTTTAAACGGTGCAGTCTTGGCAAGTTTCACCACAGTGTACCATGGGTAATGTAGTTGATCTTTTGGGCTTTCAGACCCCCCCCCCCACAACCCTCTATCTATCTATCTATCTATCTATCTATCTATCTATCTATCTATCTATCTATCTATCTATCTATCTATCTATCATTCTCTCTCTCTCTTTTCCTCTCTCTTTCTCTCTCTCATATTTCTCTCTTTCTCTCATCCAACATTAGTCGCTATGGTGAATCAACCCATCATCTCCATGACAACTCAGGTTCTCGACAGCCGCGTTCTGCACCAAACACGCAACAGTCTCCTACGCACGGCTGCCTAAAACTCAGCCATGTGTATGTGTGTGTGTGTTGTTAATACGCAAGGGGTGTTAGAGAAACAACCTAATTACAGATCTGTGATTTATGCAATTGCAGGGCCTTGTTTACAAATGCTACGTACTTCTGTATTTATATGAGACATAATAATAGCCATATCCGTTTTGCAACCTTTCTGGCTCAGTCTTATAATTAGCTGTGCTTCTGTTGCCACATGTAAAAGCTTTCTTTATTGAGAATGATAGGATATGTTTGATGACCTGATTTGTAGAAGCAGCTGATGGTACTGAAAGTAGGCTGGCAACTGAGAAGTTAGCGGGTGAAGATGAAGTTGACTGACCCTGTTCCTCAAATCAAGTACTTCTGCAGTGTACTAGTCACTTTTAGTGTTTTCACACTGGGTGTTACTGTTAATATTTTGTTGATATCCTGGACCTACCAAAAAATTATGTGTAGATTATTGCCTACTGTTTGAACTCAGGGGCCACAGACTGGCAGTGGTGGGCTGTATTGTTTGTGTACTTTTTTATTGTACTTTTTATGTATTTATACTTTCAAAGTAAAATAAAAACATAAAAATGGGTTATAAAAATAAAAGTATAAAAAGAGTATAAGTATAAAAAAGTATAAAGTGGGTTAGCTAACTGTCAGTGCAGGTGTTGCTGTGAGGCTAACCAGTTGCTATTACAAACTTTAGTAGACAGGACAAAACTATAGTGACCCATTGGTTCTGTGACACAGCAAAAATAAGTCAGTGTAACCCACCCATCAGGCAGAAATAGAGCAACTTCCTCATGCCTTTCAACTTTCCATGAATCTGAAGTCTGCTTCTTTTTTGCCAGCTTTTCGTTTGTATTTTCCCTGAATGATGGCGCATTCTCAGCAAAGATGCACTGGCAACTAAAGGCCCAATTGAGCTAGATTAGTTTTACTAGAGGAGGTCCGGTAATGTAATTTGTGTGTGATTTGACTGGCCGATTTGAACAGGATAAAAGTTCTGTGTAATTTCTCCAAATTACCTCACAGAGCTGATCAAAAGGATTGAAACATCATCTGAACAGGAACAACACATTGTGTGGCTAAATGTTAAACAAACAAAAAACACTGGATACTGCGCAAAGGAGGACACTTCAGATTTCAGTAGTCTTTTAATGAAATTCAGAATTAAATGGGATCTATTATGTTCACGTTCAGGGTTCATAATTTTGTTTTTGGGGCGTACCAGAATAGATTTTTTAATGCTTCAGTGTTCCAAAAACACATTATTTTTTTCATACTCTACATCCCTGTTGCTCCTCTGTCTGAAACGCTCTGTTGAGGCTCCTTTGTCTTTAAACCTCCCTCCTGATGAGCCTGGTATATTCTGACTGGTCGATTTGCCCATTCTGTTCTAACTGGTCAACCGCCAGAGCGATCCTGCCCCTGTCTTGCAGTCTGACACTTCTCTCCTAAGCAGTTGTAAAAACTGGTGTGCCTATTTTTCCAATGCTGTCAATTCTACTGTATCAGTTTGAGCCTGAAAGTAGGATCAAACTCTTCCCGGCCTCCAGCTGTTGCTGTGCATTGTGTGAGGGCGGGCCAAGCTTGCTGGTAGGCAGACAGTAAGAATTGTGTTATGAGATTGTGTCATCTTGTAACAAAGGAAAAGAGCTAGAATTTCAAAGAGGCATTTCAGGCAGGTGAGAAAATGGTTTCTGTGGGAAAGAGTTCCTTCCTTTGGAGTGTATTTTGAGCCTTGGAACTTTGCAGACCGTTTACATGCACAAAAAGCTATATAAACACTTTAAGAAAGGGAAAAACTGGAAGGTTATTTTAGGAAATTGGGCCAAATCAAGCTCCATTTAGCTGTTAGCATCATCTTCATGTTGCAAAAAAATTAAATTATTTGGTTTCATATTACATCACTGTGACTTGTTACTTAGCAAACTTGTAAAAACTACAGACATTAGTACTGGATCAAAATCACAGATCTCATCAGTAATCATTTCTGATCAAGGTACCTCTGATTAAAAAAAATTAATCCAGCTCAAAACATTTTTGACAGTATGCTAAAATAATATACTGCCAGTACTTTAACACGATTTGTGGTAGTGGCTTTTAGTAGCTTTGATCCAGAGTATAAACAATGCTAACTGTTACAAGGGGGTGTAGAGTTAATGTAGAATCTAATTTAAAAGCTAACTAATAAGGTCCAGTGAGCAGCAACTGGACGCCATTTGATTTCTGTTTCCCATGCTTCATTTCTCCTCAGAAATACATTTTAAATGACTGATCTGGAAAGAATATAGATCGCTCCACGGCTGTTTTTTAAGCTAACTTGTACATTACTTACATCATGTTCTCTGACTTTAAAGCAGAGTGATGTGAGTGCATATGTGTCTATCAGTATTGGTATTTGTTTCCCCATTTTTGAATGGTTTGAGTGTAATTGCTCAAATTGATTGCTGAAGATGAAACTAGCAAGTGGCTTGATCCACCCGAATGAGCATTACGCCACTGTCTTCCACAGTACACGCTCACACTCTTGTACATGCTCAGAACCATCCGCATGCAAAGCCATCGCTGCATACCTGAGTGAGTAGATCCATCTACAAGACACATCCAGGAAAAAAAAACACAAACTAAACTGACAGATGCAGATGGATTTGGGTACTCAAGCCCCCTCTGACCCTTGCCTCCAACACACACACACGGTCGCTCACACACAACGACGAGGAGGGCAAGATACAGTTCATCTTGCATTTCAGGGCAGAGTCTAATACTGTGTCTAGACGCAAATCTTTCTGTTTTCTTGTTTTCTCATAGTGGTACAAAGACTTCCCCTTACACAAGATATACACACATACACACACACGTCAGCGGGGATTCTGTTAGCTGTTACACAAGCCCCCATTGGAAACAGGATGCTGCCTTATCAACACACAGATAGACACAGTGAGTGAACACACACACACACAAACTCTGAAAGTCATACTCAAAACTGAGTGTGTTTGAGTGTCTGTAAGGTTTCAAATGCATCTGCGAGTGCACCTGCACACCCATGTGTGGCGAGGAGGGTGTTAAAAGATACACATGGCAGAGTTTTTAGTCTGAAGAGTGAATCAGCACAGGAAAAAAGAGAAGGAAACTGCTGTGGTTGAACGCACACACACATGCATTTGTTTTTATACAATGTCAGCACATGGGGTCATGTCTGTCTATATTAATATATATGCATGTATATGCCATTTGTATCTTATATATATATATATATATATATATATATATATATATATATATGTATATATTTATCTTGTTATATTAATTTCCATTACAAGTTAAAAACATTTTCATTTTCTAAAATTATTTTTAACATAAA